>NC_049216.1:14147546-14294150 GCF_013347855.1 Anguilla anguilla | reverse complement strand
TGCATTTTTTTCCGGTCGGCCGCTTAAACTCAGGGTTGGAAATATTTGTGTAAAATCGCGCGGGGTGGTAGCGCCCGAAACATAGGCTCTGCTTCTCGGGACCGCTGTCTGTGAACACTCTAGCAGTGGTTTGATGGTCCTAGGCCCTATTGTCTGGGAGCTATTGAACTTTGAAAGCGTTAGCCGGGTGCATTTTTTTCCGGTCGGCAGCTTAAAGTCAGGGTTGGAAATATTCGTGTAAAATCGCGCGGGGTGGTAGCGCCCGAAACATAGGCTCTGCTTCTCGGGGCCGCTGTCTGTGAACACTCTAGCAGTGGTTTGATGGTCCTAGGCCCTATTGTCTGGGAGCTATTGAACTTTGAAAGCATTAGCCGGCTGCATTTTTTTCCGATCGGCGGCTTAAAGTCACTGTTTGAAATATTCGTGTAAAATCGCACGGGATCGTAGCGCCCGAAGCATAGGCTCTGCTTATCGGGGCCGCTGTCTGTGAACACTCTAGCAGTGGTTTGATGGTCCTAGGCCCTATTGTCTGGGAGCTATTGAACTTTGAAAGCCTTAGACGGCTGCATTTTTTTCCGGTCTGCGGCTTAAAGTCACTGTTGGAAATATTCGTGTAAAATCGCCCGGGGTGGTGGCGCCCGAAGCATAGGCTCTGTTTCTCGGGGCCACTGTCTGTGAACACTCTAGCAGTGGTTTGATGGTCCTAGGCCCTATTGTCTGGGATCTTTTGAACTTTGAAAGCGTTAGCCGGCTGCATTTTTTTCCGGTCGGCGGCTTAAAGTCAGGGTTGGAAATATTCGTGTAAAATCGCGCGGGGTGGTAGCGCCCGAAGCATAGGCTCTGCTTCTCGGGGCCGCTGTCTGTGAACACTCTAGCAGTGGTTTGATGGTCCTAGGCCCTATTGTCTGGGAGCTATTGAACTTTGAAAGCGTTAGCCGGTTGCATTTTTTTCTGGTCGATCGCTTAAAGTCAGGGTTGGAAATATTTGTGTAAAATCGCGCGGGGTGGTAGCGACCGAAGCATAGGCTCTGCTTCTCGGGGCCGCTGTCTGTGAACCCTCTAGCAGTGGTTTGATGGTCCTAGGCCCTATTGTCTGGGAGCTATTGAACTTTGAAAGCGTTAGCCGGCTGCATTTTTTTCCGCTCGGCGGCTTAAAGTCAGGTTTGGAAATATTTGTGTAAAATCGCGCGGGGTGGTAGCGCCCGAATCATAGGCTCTGCTTCTCGGGGCCGCTGTCTGTGAACCCTCTAGCAGTGGTTTGATGGTCCTAGGCCCTATTGTCTTGGAGCTATTGAACATTGAAAGCGTTCGCCGGCTGCATTTCTTTCCGAATGGCGGCTTAAAGTCACAGTTGGAAATATTTGTGTAAAATCGCGCGGGGTGGTGGCGTCTGAAGCATAGGCTCTGCTTCTCGGGGCCGCTGTCTGTGAACACTCTAGCAGTGGTTTGATGGTCCTAGGCCCTATTGTCTGGGAGCTATTGAACTTTGAAAGCGTTAGCCGGCTGCATTTTTTTCCGGTCGGCGGCTTAAAGTCAGGGTTGGAAATATTCGTGTAAAATCGCGCGGGGTGGTAGCGCCCGAAGCATAGGCTCTGCTTCTCGGGGCCGCTGTCTGTGAACACTCTAGCAGTGGTTTGATGGTCCTAGGCCTTATTGTCTGGGAGCTATTTTACTTTGAATGCGTTAGCCGGCTGCATTTTTTTCCGATTGGCGGTTTAAAGTCAGGGTTGGAAATATTTGTGTAAAATCGCGCGGGGTGGTAGCGCCCGAAGCATAGGCTCTGCTTCTCGGGGCCGCTGTCTGTGAACACTCTAGCAGTGGTTTGATGCGCCTAGGCCCTATTGTCTGGGAGCTATTGAACTTTGAAAGCGTTAGACGGCTGCATTTTTTTCCGGTCGGCCGCTTAAACTCAGGGTTGGAAATATTTGTGTAAAATCGCGCAGGGTGGTAGCGCCCGAAGCATAGGCTCTTCTTCTCGGGGCCGCTGTCTGTGAACACTCTAGCAGTGGTTTGATGGTCCTAGGCCCTATTGTCTGTGATCTTTTGAACTTTGAAAGCGTTAGCCGGCTGCATTTTTTTCCGGTCGGCGGCTTAAAGTCAGGGTTGGAAATATTCGTGTAAAATCGCGCGGGGTGGTAGCGCCCGAAGCATAGGCTCTGCTTCTCGGGGCCGCTGTCTGTGAACACTCTAGCAGTGGTTTGATGGTCCTAGGCCCTATTGTCTGGGAGCTATTGAACTTTGAAAGCGTTAGCCGGCTGCATTTTTTTCTGGTCGGTCGCTTAAAGTCAGGGTTGGAAATATTTGTGTAAAATCGCGCGGGGTGGTAGCGACCGAAGCATAGGATCTGCTTCTCGGGGCCGCTGTCTGTGAACCCTCTAGCAGTGGTTTGATGGTCCTAGGCCCTATTGTCTGGGAGCTATTGAACTTTGAAAGCGTTAGCCGGCTGCATTTTTTTCCGGTCGGCGGCTTAAAGTCAGGTTTGGAAATATTTGTGTAAAATCGCGCGGGGTGGTAGCGCCCGAAGCATAGACTCTGCTTCTCGGGGCCGCTGTCTGTGAACACTCTAGCAGTGGTTTGATGGTCCTAGGCCCTATTGTCTGGGAGCTATTGAACTTTGAAAGCGTTCGCCGGCTGCATTTTTTTCCGGTCGGCGGCTTAAAGTCAGGGTTGGAAATATTCGTGTAAAATCGCGCGGGGTGGTAGCGCCCGAAGCATAGGCTCTGCTTCTCGGGGCCGCTGTCTGTGAACACTCTAGCAGTGGTTTGATGGTCCTAGGCCCTATTGTCTGGGAGCTATTGAACTTTGAAAGCGTTAGCCGGCTGCATTTTTTTCTGGTCGATCGCTTAAAGTCAGGGTTGGAAATATTTGTGTAAAATCGCGCGGGGTGGTAGCGACCGAAGCATAGGATCTGCTTCTCGGGGCCGCTGTCTGTGAACCCTCTAGCAGTGGTTTGATGGTCCTAGGCCCTATTGTCTGGGAGCTATTGAACTTTGAAAGCGTTAGCCGGCTGCATTTTTTTCCGGTCGGCGGCTTAAAGTCAGGTTTGGAAATATTTGTGTAAAATCGCGCGGGGTGGTAGCGCCCGAAGCATAGACTCTGCTTCTCGGGGCCGCTGTCTGTGAACACTCTAGCAGTGGTTTGATGGTCCTAGGCCCTATTGTCTGGGAGCTATTGAACTTTGAAAGCGTTCGCCGGCTGCATTTCTTTCCGAATGGCGGCTTAAAGTCACAGTTGGAAATATTTGTGTAAAATCGCGCGGGGTGGTGGCGTCCGAAGCATAGGCTCTGCTTCTCGGGGCCGCTGTCTGTGAACACACTAGCAGTGGTTTGATGGTCCTAGGCCCTATTGTCTGGGAGCTTTGAGACGATACTTATGACCCCTTGAGACGGCAATGGAGGAGAAATCCATTTTTACTCCCTCCCCAAAAACTCTATGATGGTGACAGATGGCTCAAGTAGTTTGCTGAATCAGCAGGCCAGGGTTGCTGACAGCGTGCCGCTCCACCAGGAACTCCGTCTCTGCCCCTTTCTTTCGAGAGCTGAGTGAAGAGTTCCGAGAAATATGTGCTTTTTAAATGCTGCTACTAAACATGTTGTTCTGCCTTTAAATACATATTTATTCAAGAGGAAGGGAGAGTGTCTGTCACTGTGCCAAGGATAAGAAAGAGCATTTGCTGTTCTGGAGAACGAAAGGGAGAAAAGTCTGGCTTGGTTAAATAATTAAATCAGCCACTGAGAAATGCCTCAAAACCAAAGGGCTTGCACAGTACTAGCTGGGGAATCAGTTTATGCCTAACGCCAACTGTCTAGGCTTATTTTAAATGTTGTGAGCTTGACGGAAACAGAACTTTTAAATAGAGAAATATCTAACTACATAATGGAGGCATTTAAAAGCTTCAGCCTCGTTTTTTCCATCACTGGGAGTAAAGCGGTTAAAGCCCCTTACTGTAAAGGAGGTAAAATGCTGAATTATTAAGTGGCTTTAACCTGCCAAAATGCAGAGACTTCTTCCCAACTTCCTATTTGTAATCAGCCAGTTCTCATGTGTTAGGCATGCTGACACAGTAGAACACAGGACCCCCACACACCCAGAATGACCAGGCTGTGGCGTCCCAGCTGCATGTGGCTGGGGCCGGGCAGTAGGGCAGGTGCACAGGGAGAAACGGTGGTCAGGTCACAGCGTTTAGCTTCTCTCTTCTGTGTCCTGACTGACCTTTCAGCAGGCTGGATCTGCACTGTGCTGCTGCAGAGCTCATAGAGCTGCCTGGCACCTCAAACATGACTGCTTTACCAGGCCAAGCTGCCTGCAGGGATCCACACAGGAAATGAGCCTAATGGGGACCAGCTTCCTGACTGACTGGAGTGTGCAGCCGCACTCATTAACTTGCGTCTCAGGCTACAGTTGTTTGTTTATGCTCGAAATGTCAGGGCATTCAAAATGATTGATTACTATAAAGTCCTGCTCTTCCGCCTTTGAAATTTTGTGCTCCTTCAGAAACAAAAACCTCTGAAGATTATTAGAGCGTGCCGTTATATTGGACAGGGTTCATCCATGTGACCTAATTAATATGTCCAAGTTGAAAATGGAAAACTTACCAGTCTGTTTATGCTGTTGTAAGCATGCCCAGTGCAAATGTATAATGCAAAGTAAAGTCATATTTATTTGTTTGAAAATCTGTATTATTTATTCATTGTATTTATAAGAGCAATAGATGAGCCAACCTTGGCCTGCAACATCATCGTATCATAAAATACAATATCATATCCATTTATCATTCCACAGTGCACTGCTCTATTGTAAAGGCTACAGTGGATCCAGGCTTTAGCTGAGGCACTTCATAGCATGCAGATCCAAATGCAGTTTGACAAGCATTTCGTATCATTCTGGGCATATTTGTAATAAATAAGGATATCTATTTTACATTGTGCAAACTGGTGCAGTGTACAGGTGTTGCAAACTGAATCATTTTACATGGAGTATACATGAGGCTCCCCATGTCTATTTAGCACAGTGTCTCTGTACAAAAGCACAGCAGCTTCTGACCTGAACAGGAGAAATGGACCATCTGTCCATGATGCCACAGTAGCAGGTCTACATGAGGCTAAGTCCACTCAGGCACGCGTATCCACACAACATTAACCTGCATGTGCTCCTGACCAATGACAGAAGTGTATGAAACCCAGTTCAGAGGCTGGCACATGAACTGCAAGATGAGGCTGCTCCCATGTTCCTCATCAGGCATTGTACCGCGTATCTTTTCCCTGATGAGAGATGAGCAGGGGTCAGGCAGGTCAGTGCCGGCCTGCATATGGGTGCGGTATGTCTACTGTACGTGCATGTGTACATATATACGATGATGAGTAACAGTTTGTGTAAGTGTGTGCATATGCATGTATGTTTGAACACACGTTTGTGTGCAAGCATGGCGTGTGGTATGCATGTGTGATGTGTGGCACCCCTGCCACTCAGGTGTGGTGTGCGGCACCCCTGCCTCTCTCAGATGTGGTGTGCGGCACCCTTGCCTCTCGCAGATGTGGTGTGCGGCACCCCTGCCTCTCGCTGATGTGATGTGCGGCACCCCTGCCTCTCGCAGGTGTGGTGTGCGGCACCCCTGCCTCTCGCAGATGTGGTGTGCGGCTCCCCTGCCTCTCGCTGATGTGGTGTGCGGCACCCCTGCCTCTCGCAGGTGTGGGGGGGGGGGGGGGGGGCGCGGGGTCAGTCGTCCAGGTGCTGCTCCTCCCAGGTGGAGGTGGGGATGGCGCTATAGGGGTCCATGATAACTTTGGCACAGCGAATGATCATGGCCACCAGCAGGAGGCAGAGGAAGGCGATTCCCGCCAGCGTCAGCCCTTGGTCCACGTCCACGAAGGCGGGGTCGGGCGTGGGCTCCTCCATGGCGTCTCTGTCCTCACTGATCCGGCCTGCTGCTGCCTCCACCTCTGTTGCTACCATCCTGACCCCTGACCTCTAACCTGAGAGCAAGAGAGCAGTGTTAGACACTCACACTCATTTTACTGCTGCTATGGCTGCAGTTAACGACTGTTATCTTTCAACATATCTTTACCTTTTCTTTCACCAATCCAAGTTAGCATTTTAATGGTAGCACTTGTGTGATTGTAATTTGCCTCTTTAATGGTATTTGTTCACCATGTCAAATGTCCTTTTGTTAGTCGCTTTGGCGAAACGCATCTGCGAAATTACTAAATTGTAAATTGTCAGTTGTATAAAAATCATTTTATATGGCCACCTACATAGTGCATGCATACAGCCATATGCACGTGTGCATGCAAGCACTGTCTAAAAGATCTAGTTATGTCTGCTTTTAAAAGGTGAGTTTGGATTAAAATCAGGTAAGGGGTACAGAGAGATGTTTTTAACCAGTCAAAGGATGCTCAGCAGGGCACCTGTATGATGTGGAAATGAGAAGAGTGCAAGGATAGCAGGGGTGTATTAGTGGGTAGAGGAGTGACTGTGTGTGGCAGAGCCAGTGCGGTTATTTGAAAATCATGGCTGTATGGTCCTTGGGTCTTTGGTTGACTAGTGAACATCACGGCTGTAAAAATATAGGAGATATGTGAAGGTTTTTTGGACGCGCCAGCAGATAAGCCAGGAATTTATCGCAACCTTTAGCAGGCTGAGGGATGACCATCCTAGCAGTCTGCCTGCCTCTTAGCAGCATGGCACACAATCAAGGCAGTGACCCCACGCCCTCAACCTCCATCCATCACTTGTTCTGCTCTGACCGTGACCCCAATATATTAGACTTCAGTTGGGGTTGGAGCCCTGTGCTAAAAATGTAATATTTATAAAATGTTTTATCATTAATTTAGTTTTTATGTTTTGGAAGGGAAACCAATACATTATTGGACACTGCCTAGACCAAGCAGCCCGTGAACAGAGATAATGAATAAAAAATAAATCAACTGCTGGTGGTTCTGGGGTCAAATCGCACAGAACTATGCATACATGTTTCTGCTCCTGTACCCTGGCCTTGATATCCCTGAAACTGGCTTACACATGCCCTCTAAATGTATGCTAGGAAAACCAGATTAATAAAATTAAAATGAAAGCTGCTCTTTTACACAGGTTGCTGTCAAGAAGTTGTTTAGTAAATTTCATGTTTATTCTGATGGGGAGAATGGTAGGCTGATCCTTCTTTCCCCATGTTTGTTGAATGTATGCTGTTGTCATTTTTTGGGAACTGTTGATCTATAATAGCTCATTAATATGAAATATTTTGATAGAAATTCTGCAGCGTCCAAGACTGCTGTCTGTGCATCCCATTCAAACTGATGGATGACTTTCCTATTTTCAGATCCAGCAAAAATAAATGACTTGTGTACCAAGAAAAGTAAAAACTGAAAGTTTAGTGAAAGTGTTGAATCATCTGGACTCTCAAACAATCTTAAGTCCTATAAATCCTCTCAGGAATGCTGCTGAATAGGTTCATAAATAAGAAGAAATTTGAAGGGATGAAACTCTCACTAAACTCGCCCTATTCTTCAAGGTTTTATTTTGTCAATTTTAAAGAAATTTCTCTGACATGTTGCCTCCTGGTTTGGGGAAAATTCAACACTGCAAATTCAGTGAGGGTTTTTAAAAATCATCGTTGGCATGAAAGTCAGGTTACTGACCTCAATTGTCTCTACATTAAATGCAATTTGGTTTGGTCATTTAGGTCAGTTCTTCCTAATTTACCAAGAAGGGCTTTTTTTCAGAATGAGATTTTATTTTGGCCTTCAGGACTCAGCCTGATTTTATCAGTCATCCATGCTAATTAAAAATGTTTGTTTCAGAAGTATAAGCAATGAGAATCTCCACTAAGAGTGGCGATGACAGAGACTAGTGGGTCAGTTCCCTTGTCTGGAGACCTGAGGGCTTGTTGTTTCTTTGCTTCAGTGAGAGTGGAGGGTAGGATGGATCACTTTAACATTCAACCTTTTGGGACATGTTTATTGAAGGCAGAGGTTATGTCACCTGATGAAAGGGACTGTAGATCTGGCGAGTTGCAGCGGCGTCTCCAGGGCCCTGATGCCATCGCTCCTGGGCGCCACGCTGCCACCGTACGGGTCTGTATGTCATAAGCAGTGTATTGCCTGTCGTAGCTTCGCTGTCGCGGAATACTTGGGGCTATAAATCCCCTTTATAAGTGTGAGGGGGCACATCAGAGGAATTGCAGCGCTGACTCTTATCATGAACAGATTCCCCTACATTAGCGAGCAGTGCAGGCATTGCTACATTATCAGAGGAAAGAAGGGAATCACCTGCGTAATCTATCCACGCCTCACTGTACCAGTAACTGCCTCTGTATCATATTTGTGGTTAGTTAGTTTATTCATTTAACTAAACAAATCAAGTAAGATCACATTATTTACAATCTTGGCCTGGCATATGCAGAAGGTAAGCATTGTAAATGTAAATGGGAGGAAACATTGCCTTGGACAAAATGCAAATGATAAACTTGTGATGTGCTGCGTCCGGTTTCTAGGTATAGCAATTTAATGCATTTGTTTCCAGCCTCAGCAAGCAGAACTTCCCTTGCGGAACCCAAATGAAATTGAGTTCATTGATGCGCATGTGCCAGGCTGATGTTGCCTCTGTTCCCCTGTCCTCCCACATGCCACTGAGCTAAACCCACATGTATATGATCTGCATTAAGCAGCTGTATTTGTGGGTCTGTGACAAGACTCATCCTCGGGCAGTCTGCCTCGCCAGATACTTGTCCTCTGATCTGTGTGTCACACACCTGTCACAGACACACCTGATTGCCACAGGCCCTGCCCTCACACGCCAGCTTTCACAGCCATTTGAGGCCTTTGTAATATATGGACCATGGTCTGATTTATGATCACCCTCCTCACCTTTGAGGTGAATAAAGTAAACATGGTTTTGACAGGATTTATACATTCTCCTCACACAAGGCCAGAGTGAAATGCATGTTCATGTAATAAGTTTACTCTAAACCTGCAGCCCACTCCCACACTGAGATTCAGGTAGGACTGCCCAAAAGCACTGTGATCCTTAACCTCCTCTTTGAGTGAATGTCAGTGAGGCACCTGCAGTCACTTCCTCTGGTTTAGACCAGCTTTATGAGATTGAAAATATTCCCTCTTGTTCCTAGTGGTAGGCATTTAAATATAACTAATTTTTGGCAGTGTGTAGTGTCTCCTCTAGTCTGACTAGGTGGTGTTTCGTTTGATGTCGTCTTTGCATGAGTTCCTGGCTGTAGAGTTCGCTGTGTTTCTGAGTCATGGTTCTGGGTGCTGATCTACCATTACAGAAGAACAGAACAGAGCGAATGGCTGGTACCATTGGCGCAGAGACAGTCACCACAACCATGACATGTCCAAGGTCATTCCCTTAAAGATGTGCATCCACTGTGATTTGAGTTTTCCCCCCCTATCCCTTCTCCCACTTATTTCTCTTATTTTCCCCCTCCCTCTGTCTCCTCAGAACATTAAACATGGCAGGGGAAACTGAAACAGCATCCAGAGACTCTAACAAGCAGGCAAAGGATACTGGTTCACAAATGCAGCTGTAATACTACAGCTGCATACTAATACTAATGAATCTTCGTCATTAATACAGCATGTACTCACATACATTTACATGCACATGCTTGCATACACACACACACACACACACACACATACATATATATCCCTCCTTTGGCTTTAATTATAATTAAACAAATTATTGAAAGTCTATTCAATTATTTTGCAAATGGGAGGTGGGAAAGATGCAGAGGGGAAGTTAAATTCACTGAAATCTTATCTACCTTAATTATTTTTTATTTTTTAATAATTGCTTTAACGTTTGTATTTTGTTTGTATATATAAACAGAGAAATGCGTAACTGGCTTAAAGATGCAAGACCATCAAACTCTCTGCTGCCTGTGACAGAATGGTAACTCCTTAAAATAATTGCCCTAGCAGAAGCAATGTTCAATAATTTCACATTTAAAAGAGCAGCAGCTTGACTAAATTTATATGTACATGCAGTAGATTGGTTTCTTTGGAGTAGAATATACAATATCTTAGATACTTAGAGTGCCTGTGAGACACTGTGGTGCCAGATCTGATATTGACACTGTGGTGCGATTCAAGTGTTCTGGCACAGTTGGCCCCTGGTGTGCAGTATCTGGTGTGCAGGAGCTGAGCGGTGTATGGTATGTGTGTCAGATCTGAACAAGTACTGTATAGAGGATCTGAGCAGCATGTAGTGTGTTTGCAGGATCTATACAGTGCGTAGAAGCTGAACAGTGTGTTGTAGTATGTAGTCACACTTGGCCAGGGGTAGAGCAATAAATATTACAGAACACATCTGGACAGACCTGGATTATGTAATAGGGAATGTGTCCTGTTATTACCCAGAACTGAGGTGGCAAGGTGTGTATGAGTTGCAGGCTCAGTTAAGGCTCTTCCATACCGCCCTTGAGTAAAATGCCCACCTGAAACAGTGGGAATTTTATTCTGCTGTAAAAATGGGAGCTGTGCAAAAGATGTAAAATATGTACAGTTGGTCCCCTTAATAAGGGTTTGAATCAAGCTGATAATGTGTCCACATGCCATCATGTTAAAAGTAGCCCATTGGACCCGGCTGCCTAGATTGTGCACAATCTGGGAAAATTTCAAATGCATACTTCTCGGCTTGAGTTATTCATTTGTCATTGTGAGGCCTATTTTATCTGAAGCCTGTTTTCTTGCCAAATAGTTATTAAAGACTTTTTGATTGAGTAACTGTGTATATATAAATCACACAGGTTGGCCAAAGATTGCTTTGCTGACAGGATGCACTGCTCCCTCTGTCTACCCCTGGATAATTTAATACAGTTCTTCTCACACCTCCAAAAAGTGCCTGGACAATTCACCTTCTCACCGAAACAGTGACTCTGGAAGGAAACGTGACTCATGAGGTAAAAAATGGTTAATTTACAAAATGTTAACTGTGTTAAATGTTACATCTTCTGAATAAAACACACTCTGGGAAGCAGCCATACCCCTCTTTGGGTTTAGGACACACAGGACATGGCATGGTCAGTACTGCAGCCCCACCCCTCTTTGGGTTTAGAACACACAGGACATGGCATGGTCAGTACTGCAGCCCCACCCCTCTTTGGGTTTAGAACACACAGGACATGGCATGGTCAGTACTGCAGCCCCACCCCTCTTTGGGTTTAGAACACACAGGACATGGCATGGTCAGTACTGCAGCCCCACCCCTCTTTGGGTTTAGAACACACAGGACATGGCATTGTCCGTACTGCAGTCCCCACCGGTCTGTGGGTTGAGAATACACAGTTGACCTCCAGATGCTGAGTGCACAGGATGTTCTAATACTGTGCAGTCTCTTACAAATAACAGAGAAATATATGTAATAATACAAAAATTAGGATTTTTTAAATGAAGAAACCACTGTGCTATTTACTAGGTCGGTACAATCTCAGAGGATAAGCCACTATTTCATTATTTTAAATATCTTTTTACTGAGGGCAATTACTAGCCACAAGAAAAACTAGTGCAGACTTGTGATGTCTAAGAATGATTTTCTCAACTTAAATATTGCTTATTTTGTGGGTCCATACCTGATATACTGAACACCTGACTCGAGTCAGATACTAGAAAAATACTTGACTGAGATTATGTTCTGTTCCACTAATATTACATTTCTTTGTATTCTCTGAGAGACATGTTTCTGGCAGGCAGAGCAGATTAACTGAATTTAAGTAGAAAAGGACTTTAATGGTCCCTATTATATTAAAGCTTAAATGTTCAAACTTCTCAGGAGCAGATACAACACAGCAAAGAAAATAATAGAAATTCAATTTGTTTTAAATCTCTCTCAGTGATGATGACTCCTAGCTCCTACAGATTACACTTCTGTTAACTTTTCTCTGATATCAAACACAGACATAGCAGAATAGGAACAGAACAGGAACTCTGAACACAAATAAATTGCTCTGAAGTGGACAGGGCGTAAAAGACTACAGTGAGCCAGCAGTATAGTTTCCAGCAAATGTTATGAGAAAAGCTCAGAAACCATGAGGCTTTAGCTGTCCAGTGAGTGTCAGTCAGACTACTAAACTCGAAACAGGCCCCCTACTCTCAGCATACATCACCTGAATACCTGACAGAGTGGTCCTACTCCTCTCCCAGTGAAAGTCCTACCCCCAGACAGAGGATAATCTGCATAGTTGCCTGAGTGACCAGAGAATGGAATGTACCCGCCTGTTGTCTCTGTGCGGTTGCCTGGGCGATAAAGCGGAGAGTGCACCTGCCTGTTGTCTCGGTGTGGTTGCCGGGGCGATAAAGCGAAGGCTGTACCTGCCTGTTGTCACATCCTGTGGGGCAGAGAGCAGCCCTGGAGCCGGGGGGGAGCCTGGGGATGGGACGGCAGCCTGGGGCAGCAGCCTGGTGCAGCAGCTCCGTGCCGTGTGCCGTCTCCTGGATCCTCAGCCGCGTCGCTAACGGAGTCTGCAGCCCCCTGCAGCCCCACATCCACCCTGTCTGTTCTCACTACGCTGCGCTCGCTACACTGCACTATCCAACAGGAGCTCAGCCCTCCCCTTCTCACTCCAACTCCCAGACACTAACGCTGCAGCTGTGTGTGTGTATTTCAGTAAGGTGTTTGTGTGGGTGTGTGTGTGTGTGTGTGGCTGCGATGAGCGTGTGTGTGTATGTGACAGTTGGTATGTGTGTGTGTGAGCATGTACACATATTTCTGTTTATGTGTGGCCCCTGTATAATTGTGTGTGTGTTTGTGTGTGTGTGAGGTTGTATGAATGAAATGGAGGCCAGAGGTCAAGGTTCATAGGCTCTGGTGTATGTCATTAGATCTGTCATTAGATCAGCTGAAAACAAAAGGGTCCAAGATGGTCCTGCCCCAATTAGACCACAGTGGAGCTGCAAGAGACTGATGCTAATACAGGAGGACACAGAGCACTGGCTGGAGCAGACACAGCCCGCAGCTCAAACCATTCCTGCAGCGCATTCTTCCCTACCTGTGCAACATAAGCAACAAGGGTAAGCGCAAACCAGACCGTCCCTGAAGTATCTGTGCATTGTTGTGGGTGAAATCAAATCCAAAACAAGTAAATAAAGACATGTACACACATGTAAATGTTGAACACAGTAAAATGTTCCGATTTAAATCAACTCTTACAGAGTACATATAATCCCAAATGGACTCATATGTACTCTGTTGGAGCGGAATTGACACTGGATTGTTGACTGTGTACGTACTCAAAAATGCATGCATGTAAATCAGCACACAAGCACATTCATTTCCAACAGGCGTTTAAGGTATATTGTGTAGGTACTCACTCACTACTAATTTAGTTCATTAAAAAAAACAGATCATAAGAGATATATATCTCAGCCAATATTATTTATCTTAAAATTACAAAGTCGGATATGGTTTTCCCTTTTTATTATTTGTTGAAACAAATTGATTTATTTCCATTACTGAGCTTCCACGCTGTGCCAGATGCTGACTGTCACGGTACAGTTAAACAGTCATTAAAACACGAAATGGCTCAGCGCCAGTGTTCCTGAAAGAAAGTGAGAGGAGTCTGAAATGTTATTGCTGTTTACTTATTTCCTGTCGCCTGTCTCATCCGCCACAGCTGAGCAGAATCCAAGCCCCGCGGGAGACTGTCAGTCATTTCAGCACCTTCCTAAGGGAGGAACCTCAGTTTCTCTCCTTACACGATCCCTTGATCCTGCAGCCTATCCAGGTAATAATGGCAAGCCATCCTTCAGCTACATGCAAATCTCTGTGTTGATCAAGGTAAGAGTCTTAGTGTTATCTCACTGTTATTAGCATGTGACCACAGAGCCAAGTGTGAGTGACTGTGGGAGAGAGGAGGTGACACTGCCAGGCCATAAGGGGGCATGATACTTTCAGAGCCAACTTCTGGAGTAGGAGCTCAGCTCTGCAACTTGCTTTTCTTTAGGTGCACTGCAATCCATCAGTGCATTGTGAGGGGCAGCAAACAGGAATTAAGAATTAGTGACCGTTCTGAATGATACATTTTGGACTTCTGCTATTCCACTTTATTACCCTCGGATTTTGGTGGCCCTAAGCAAATCTGTCTGAGCGGGGTGGGTGGGGGGGGGGGTTAGGGGGTGGGGGCGGGGATGTAGGGGGTGGGGGGTGGGTGGGGTTTTTTTTTTTGGATTCTGTCGAGCAAGGGGGGGTTTGCTTTTTAATGCATGTTATGAAATATTCAGTTGCCATTCCGTTTAAAATGTATACCACTAGTTCTGCGATAGGGAATGAACAACGTAATGGCGAAAATAACGTTATTTACCGTGGATAAACACTGGATCGTGTGGCCCCCCCTCGTGGCCGTGTGGCCCCCCCTAGCGGTTGTGGCCCTAAACAACCGCAAAGACCGTTTATGCCACGGGCCGGCCCTGACTATTTTACACCAGGTTGGCCAGTGGAGAGTGGGCTACCCCCTATAGCCAGGTTCCTTCAGAGATTTCTTCCCATTGGGGAGTTCTTTCTTGCCACCATTTGCGAGTTTTTTTTTTTAACCTCATGGGCTTGCCATTTGAAGGTTCAGACCTGGTTTTTGCTCTTTTTCTGCACTGTAAAGTGTCTTTGTGACAGTTTTCTGTAGAAAGCCCTACAAATAAAAATAAAACAGATTTGATTTGACAGTTGTTTGTAATGCAATGAATTAAAGACCTATAATGATGAACACATTATGGTCATGTAATTTTGAAATCAATTTAAAAAAAATATGTAAGAAGGATACATCCCAGCCATTTGGTGCCTGAATCTTTCTGTTTCAGCTGTGGTTTTATAGTTAAATATGCTCATTTTGATGAAAATATGTCAAAATGTACATCCATCTTTTCTGATAGGAAAGGGTTCCGGTGAATTGTGTTTGTTCAGTGGATACTCAAAATGTTTTGTAGAACAGTGTATTTGCCTTCGTCAGGAAAAGAACATGCTTACTGGAACAGCTAGAGAATAACATGAATATAAAGTGCAGATATCACCTGATATCTGATGCGTGCATTTTTTATTCTCGATTAAGTGCTTCCTTCCTTTAATTGATTTGCCTTTTTTAAACTGCAATTGCGAGAAGTTTTATCCCAGGACCACAAAGTCACGGGTGCGTCAAACGCAGATGAGTAAACTAACATTGGTTACGCATTTCAAACTGGTAAATTGCTTCATTACAGTCAAGAGAGTGCTCTAAAGTAATGCTTTGTACTGCATAATGTTACTGCCTGTCAGTCTCACTTAAGCTTTATCAGTGAAACCGTTCATAGAAATCAAGGATAAACACTCAGTATATACCCCACTGCATTTCCATCCAGAGATTCCACGAGTTTAATCTATTTTACCGCTCTTAATTCAGAAGATTGATGAAACTGTTTTAAATCTCGGTTTTATCTCCATCCACCTGCCTGTCCCACAATGTAGATTTCACCAGTAATGGTGATGCACGGTCGTAAGCAGGACATATCAGAGTTCCATTGGGTCGTCGTGGCCTCCACGACGAATGTATTACCCTGGTTATTGGAAATGTCCTGCAAACGTATAAACATATTTTTCAAATTGTTCTCAAAAAATTAAATAAATAAATAAATAACCACGTATTCACCTCCTGTAACAAGTAGCCTAATGCATCAACGACCAAAGAAAGGTTCCTCACAAGGCTGCTCCACAAATTCCTTCTTGTTCCTCCTCTGAAAGCCCATCGTGTTTTCTTCTGATGCCTGGTAATATCGGGGTCGTATCAGTATCGGCTAATAATATGTTAAATCCTGCACCTTTATATCCTGCACCAGCATCCTTAGCATTCTCAAATTGAATCATACTGTGCTAAACATAGTCAGATAGCCTACAGGCGAACCCACATTCTACGAAAACATAAATGCATTCTTAAAAGAACCACAAAGAGGAGAATTATTAATGAACTGCTTTCATAATGTATTGTGAGAAGGGTAGCATTCATAGCTTAAATAAAACGTAGGCTATTGTGTGCCCGGATCTACTTCGTTCATTTGTTTAATCTAACCCACGCGCAAGTTCTGCTCAAAATATATTTTAAACAATCATGAAATTCCTTAACATTCATATTTACCCACAATCCCACAAAGTATCGGTCTGAAAGACCACAGGATAACAAAAGGCGTAGGTAGCACCTAAAGCACATAAACCTTACCATTAGCAGCTCCCTGCCATGGAGTTTCATGCAAAAATGTTTGATTAAACAAACTAGTAAAAACCTCCCGAGTTTATGGTACTCTAAATGTGCCAAAAGCAGAATAAATGATATGAAACTGTGATCCACTTTTTTCAATTAATTGAAATTTTACTAATTATATTTCAAGCCAATAAAATCAAGATTAGTATAATGTGTTAGTAGTCGTACATTAAATTTAGATACGATGAATTAATTAATAAAATAGGCTAATTTTGAAAGCGCAGCCTCTTCTATGCAAAACTTCAGCTCTCTGCATTAATTAATTCAGAGGAAGTCTCGCGGTGTTACCTTTCGGACATCTTCCATTTTTCTGTATGAAAGAACGAATTTGTTGCATACATTATCCTAACCGTATGAGACATATTGGCTGCAACGGTTTTGTACCACATTTTTAGAACATAACCACATGAAGTTTTAAAGGACTGCGCAGAGCGCGCGAGCATAACCGAGCGGCGGATTCTCCCCGAGCGTCCCGTATTGCGCGTCATTTTCATTTCATTTAAATTCTCTACTGAGACAACATGGCAACGCCAGCCGCTGTTAATCCCTCTGGTAAGTGCGTGCATTTTTGTTTATGTAAGCAGATGCAGTACCCTGGACAGCAACCCGAAGACCTTGAAACCAAATGTGCGGTAATTTGTTCATGAAAACAAAAGAAATTACATCCGTACCACCTATTGCGATGTCTATCCACTCAACCCCTTCCCCCACCGCCCCATCTGAAGCACAACAGCGCCGTTTTTCCAACCTGAAATGCGATTTGATTTTTCCCACAAATTCTCGCAATACTGATAAATGACAGAATCGCAGCGATGATACCTTTTGTAATGTTTATATTAATTACTCGTTAGTGTGCTGTCTGATTCTGTAGATACATAAGGGACCGATTGGTAAGTATATGCAATTGCTTGCTTTCATCGTGTCGATGCGGCTCCTTTAAGTACCAAGGCTATTGTGCATTGCATGCGAGTGCATGAATATTTAGTCCTTTTACAAGTCTATGTTTTGTTTGTAGTGTGCGCATATTAACGGCCCGTATTGCCGCCTGTTGAATAGAACTCTCGCGTAGCATACAGCACGATTACCGTAGATTATAGATACAACCTAGTTTTTATTTTAAAACTAAAGATAGAAAAAGTGTGTCAGTTGTCTCAGCACATAACTATTTTAATATACATGGTGGGGTTTTATTTTGCCTTTGGCCTAGCATTTAGCATATTACGAAAGTCTCTAGGAGCAATAGGTGTTAGTTTATGAACTCCGGAAAGAGGATGAAATGACGCAGTTCCATGAAGACCCTGTATAAAATACAAAGGTAAATCTGTGTGAAGTTTACTTGTTCATATGTCCAGGAAATACCTATCATCGGAAACCGAATATTTAGATACACCAATGTGATTCAACACATGGGTGTTGTTGAGAATTTGATCTGTAGGCTATTCAAGCTGTAGAGGACGTAAGTTTAATTTTATGTTTCCTCACAATTGGTCATAATACAATGTACTTTTTCTGAAAAATACCCTTCAGGGCATCATTAGATTGCGTTATATTACTGGCATTTGGCAGATGCTCTTATCCAGCCCGACTTAGGTAACTGCCTTGGGTAACAGTTTGTAATTGGTATAGGGTCAGTCCGACTCTATTCCATATCCTATTGTTCCACATTGTCGGAGGTATTCTGATTTCAAGGTTGTTACATAATAACACAACCCAACCTCTTTAAAAGTATTGCTGACTATATAGCAGGCTGAATCTCATTGTTACTTCAAGTCTACATGTACCGAAGTAATCAAAGTGGACATCTTGTGTCAATTATAATAATGATTATAATATTATCAATGGTATATAACAAAGATGAGCAACATCTGAATTAAGTGGCACATGCAGACTGTTTCTATGTGGCTTAATGACAGTCATAATGTGTATTTTAAAGACTAATTTTGTCCACCAAAATTGAAAACGCACATATGTAAGCTTAGCTGGTAGAATTTGGACTACAGATGTGCCAGGCTTAGTGTACTGGACAATAATAATCTTAAATATAGACACAAGTGACAATTAGCATAAGCAGCATTAACCAAATGGCACACAACTGCAGTCTTATGTATTATTGTTAGAATATAATTAATGAATGACACAAAACACCTGACTGATGAATCTTGGAATGGGGGGATGAATGTAGCCCAAGAAGTTGACGAGTTAGAGTAAAAAATATGAAAAAAACATGCTTCATCCAATGGTGGCACTATAGAGGGTAACTATTTGTATGCAATACATTTTGTGGACATAAGGCAATCATGGGAATATAGAGTAAATTTCATCCAGGTTGCATGCGTTATTCAGATATTAAGAATGATATCCTTTTTACCCCTTCTTTCCTCAAATTTTGAAGGTGCATTGTGGCCAGCTGTTTTGTATGACTATAGTTTTTTGATAACTTTTCATCTGCATACTCATGTCAGAATCAGAATCAGAATTCTGTGTTTCGTGAACATTTGCCCACCAGTTTAGAAGGAGTTAATTTTGGCCGTGGAATGCAATACTTTAAATTATGTAAACGATATTTAGCACAAATAAAACAACAAATCTTATTACACCCTCTTTATTGAATGTGTAGACACCACCTTTTTAATCTTGGCCCAAGAATACCAGAGTTATAGTAAAAAATGCACTCTTAGCTATGGTTGGCGCTGTAGAGCATTAAAAAAATTGTGCTTAAAATCCCTCTTGGCCATGAGCTAAATACATTCGTGAAAGTTTCATCCATTTTCATGTAGCATTCAGCAGTTCTGCCTCACTTCCTGTTTACGTCTATTCACCACAAACTTTGTGAGACCAGTATGGTGAAACGCTATCGAATAGGAAAGCTTGTTTCATAAATTTTCATTTTCAGCTGTTAAACTGACATATTCCCAAAATTGTGATAATTTGGTTGATCGATGTATGAGCAGTTTGAAAAAATCCCAAAATTTTGACAAAATTTGATATGGTGCAGGTCTTGCAGGCTTATTTTGACTGTGTTTTAAAAAAACTGTATTTCCATTAGTTGAAACATTGTGTCCTGCACGTGCTCTGCTTGCTAATTCCGTGTAGCTTGCAAATATGGGCAGCGGTGTGGTGACTGATTAGGAGGCGGGGCTTATTGAGGTTCTGAAGTTGTACCATTGGGTGTGGGGCTGAACCCAAATGGCTCCAGTAATTATCCAATTTTATAAATATGGATAAAATAAAAGCTATCTGGAGGACAAAAGACATTTTAGGCATAATATATTGCGCATGCTGTATATGGCTGAGAATGAGAAGTGTTCTTATTATAAATATACATAATAAGTTCTCATTATAAATACCTCCTTATCTTGCGATACCAAACAGTTGTATGCCATAACTTGAGTGTTCTTTGCAGGTGGGATGGACTCTCTGATTTAAGTGTACAGTTTGGTTTCTGGATTAACGTGGTTTCAGATTCCTGTGAATTTGCAGTATCTGGCGAAATTGCAAACCATTTGCCAAGATGTTTACAGATCTCTGTGGTGCATTGTTTTGTGCTTGTAGAGAGAATGTGTCTTGGGCAATGCATGTTAATTAGTTATTCATGCTGCAGCCTATACGCATCGACATAGATTTGCAACATTGAACACTCCAAGCTGAAAACTTCATTTTCAGTGAAAATTTTTTTATTAAAGCAATCAGTTTTGTCAGGCAATCACAACCCAAAAGTAATTGGGGGAGAGGGGGGGCAGTCAAAGTTCATCACTCTGCAGAGTGCAGACAGTGTGCTACAAGTAGTTGTGGTGAAAAGGGAAGCAAAGTGAGTTGCATGGGATGTTTAGAGCCTAATGTAATTCATCTTATTTTTTCCTTATTTTTCTGTTTTATTTTTCCTGATCTTGGATCTCCTGCTTATCTTTGCAGATAATATTTACTGTATTCACTTTATTTATTGATGTATTTAACTTTTATTTTGAAATTAAATGCCTCAGAAGTTTAATTTTGAAATCAAAACTCCTTACCACTGACATCTATGATGTGAAAATGGAAAGCTGCTGAATGTATAAATATGGAAGGGGGTGTGGTATTTGGAGAGGTGTATCCCAAATGCAATTGGGAGATAAATTTTCCTGGCTTAGTGCTAAATGAAATCTGTATTGCTATCTACTTCTTTTCTGGGAAAATTATGAATATAAATGATCATGCATAGACTATATGTGCATTGTGCACATTACGTGTTTTATCAATAAATAATGGTGTATATGAAATATGATGGTTAAAGTGCATTGGAGCATCTGTCGGGTTTATGTGCGAGGTCCTAGCAGATACGTTTGTGTTTGTGGTGGGCTTTTGTGGAAGTGCTGTTGTTGGTGATGCTGTTGCTATGTTTTTGGGATGCAGAGATGGCCACTGATCTCCCTGGGCCCGTAACAATGGCAGGTGCTGCGGTGGGGGCGGGGCAAGTGAGGATGTCCGCTGGCGGTGCCATGACAGGACGAGGAGGCAAAAGGAGAGCTGGAGGGTGAGCTTTATACACATGTGCAGACATGACACACACAGGTGTGTGAGGTTGGGTAGGGTGGATATCTGCTTTTTGCATGCATAATCAGTCTGTCTGCATTTATTCTTGCTTATATGAAGTACGTGTCCACAAAATAACAAAGTTGCATTTAGTGAAGTGTGTCACAAAAATAGCTTTCAGTTGCTCAATAATTTAGCCTTATCTATTGATGTGTGACTAGAGTTGATTTGTTTTCCTAATATGATCTGAATTATGTTTGTTCTCAGGAGAAATGTGTTGATGTATGACAGCTGAAGCTAGAGTGCTTGAAGCTGCACCAGCGAAAACAATAAAATGTTCTCATGGGTTAATTATTTTTTTTTGCGGAAGATCATTATAACTTTCATCATTTGTGAGAATCTATTATTTTCCTGTCTGCCTCCGATCAATGGGTGAAAGGAGTTTGGTGCATCTGCCAATCGAAGAAATATATTTAAAAACAAGATCAGTGTGCCGAATCTGTATCTGTAACCTGCTGAAACAGGCAGAATTAAGCATTACAGGGTTTGCTTTGTGATAAATCTTATGACTAATTTGTAGCCATTTACAGCCATCTCTGTGATAACCTTGCCGGATCCACGGACAGCTGCATAACCACTGCACATCAGGAGAGCAGAGAGAGAGAGACAGACAGAGTGAGAGAGAAATAGGGGTTAGAAGGCTCCCATGACAAAATGGACATTGCAGCAAACTGTGTTTACTGTTTGTTTGATGAGAATAGAGGTTATTGCAACAATAAATCCCCTTTTATTGAGGCTGGATTTAGATAAGGGCCTTAACCCTCCAGAACTCATTAACGCGCCATTATTTGCAGTCATTCATACTTTATGTTTTTAAGGGTTTTTAGTGGTCATGAAGATGATCTGAATTATGTTTTTATTTATGTCATTTATTTTCACTGTAAATCCAGTATTTTCCTTTTCCTTCACCATGCAGCAATTTCCTTCCATGTTATCACATACCAGTGAATATTCAGTACTGTGATGCTAAACAGAATTGGTAGGTGCACTGTATGCTGTGAAGGTAAATCCAATCACCGGGCTGTGAAAGACGTTATCAGAGAACTGTCACACATTTCCCAATTATAGGCCTGACCAGGATTCACTGCCCTCTTTCAAAAGAACAGTGCATTAATCTAATTTAGGAGGTGGCCAGTGACCATGAGCGAAGGTGACAGCAATGAGGGGAGCTCCAAGAAAATGGCCTGTCGGGGGAGCTAGAGGGATATTTCAATTCTCACTAAAATGTACTCATCTAGATCAAGATGAGGTCAAAATGACAGGTTTTGGTTGTTTATGTTCTAGTAATTTTTATTAATTTTTTTCCAGAATGGAATTTGAAGATGAGGATGGCGAGGGGCCAAGTAAATTTTCAAGGTGAGAATTTGGATATTTATCATATTATTTCTGTCACATTTAAGTCATAGAACTTTTGCCATCAGGGGATCCGATAGGTCTCTTGAAAACAGTGTGTGTCTTTGTTTTAAAGGCACATTATGATTGCCTCTGGCCAACTGTAATATTTCTGAAGGAAAGGGAGCTTGTACAAATGCAGGCACTCTTTTGTTCCACGTACAGTATGCAACAGTGGTGTAACTGGACCTGGAATTTTCCACTTGATTTGTGTATTTTCACAGTTTGTCCTTTCACTCCTCTGTCCTTAAAGGACATGTATCACTTGTAACACAAGTTGCTGAATTTTTCACTGAACTTTAATATTGTTGAGGAGAAAGCGCCCTCTACTGGTTGGAGTGGGTTAACTGAGGCAAGTGGAACTCGTGTTGAACACTTAGGGCTCAGTTCAGACCTACACACTTTAGTGCACAAGTCTATTGTAGTAGTGAGTTATGAGGAAATTGCACTTAAGGGCAGGTCTGGATTCGGCGCTTAAAGTGTGAATTCTGCTGCCCTCTGCTGTTAAGGTGATGAATGTACCAGAGGCTACATTTTTCCTAGGTGTCTCTTCCTTTCTCTCTTCCTTTTTATCTCCCCATTCTCTGTTCTCAAAGTTGTTAATTGTTAGTTACTTAAGTAGTCCCTTTCTGTGTGAAACTGTTATGGTGAATCAATCAAATGTTTGCATGCTTGGTGTCTTGGGAATGTCGGAACTTTATTTTCACTGAAAACATTTAAACAGTGCATAAATGCACAGGTGTGGATTTATTCATTTTAAGTAATACTGTTGCTCTCTTTCTTTTACTCATGGCCTGATTTCTTTTGTTTTTGTATCATGTATCTGAGGGTTTATCTCCTTATCTGTGTATGTTTTTTCTCTGTTTTGCATTGACAGGTATAATGATATGCAGGTGTATGCTAATAAGGGAAGGTTTGCCAGGTAAGGCAGAGGTACCTGAACAGTAGAGGATTGTGTTCAGGTGCTTTACTGCACCATCTGGGTGACTCCTCTCCCCAAAGTGCAGCTTATTTCTCATCCTCTGTACAGGCACAATATAGCATAGTTCTGTATAGACTCAGTACAGTGTCATTCTCCTTCAAAACTGTCTGATCCTTTGTGTGAACTCAGTATTGTGTAGTTCTCCTTTAAAGCAATCTGATCCACTGTACAGATATAACATGGTTTTCCTTTAAAACTGTCATCTTCTGCACAGACTAAACATAGTGTAATACTCCTTTAAAAATGTGTGAAATCATGTGTGAAATCACAGATACCAGCATTATCCACACTGATACCTGCACACTGACACCTGCTCTACCATGCCCAGACCAAACCTGTGTACAGTACTGTAGTTTATTTTTAGTGTGACCTTATTTCTACTATGGCATCTGAGACAAAGGATTTTACGGTATTAACATAGTGTGGACTAGATGGACTAGATGTTTAATATTAACCTCAGATGTTCAGATGTTGCGCTATTGTAATTGTATCCCAGTGGACTAGATAACATGTTTCTGATATGCAGGTCTCATAAATGTATCCTAAATAAGTGTTTAGTTGTGCATAAAAACAAGTTCTTTTTGTTTTTAGTGCCTAGTTGTGTTTTTATAAGTAGGCTGATGTATAAATTCATAAATGTTTAAGACACTTAAAAATGAGATAATTGTGGAGCATGTGTAAAAATATTTATCAATACATATAGATTCAGCCTCAAATAAAAAGGCTTATGTGTTATACAGTGTGTATTTCTATGAGATTTTAATAAACTTTAGTAAACTTTTCCTTTTATATTCCCAGATTATCCAAAATTCCAGAGAAGCAAAAGAAAGTCTTCTCTGCTCCTGATATTAATAAACATATGATGTAAATACATGTGTTTTCTGTGTAGTGTGCGACAGTGGAACTTGTCCACTGTGTTCTGTGTGATTTGGGCGGGTGTGCTGGCTGTGTGATGCAGTCTGTTGTGCCTGTGCTTGTGTGCTGTGCTGTGCTGTGCTGTGCTATACTGTGCTGTGCACAGGGTGGCCCTGTCCGTAGGCTAACCACGCCTGTGTCTTGGTTCTGGCCGTGCAGAGAGAACCACAGCGAGATCGAGCGGCGCCGGCGGAACAAGATGACCCTGTACATCACGGAGCTGTCGGACATGGTGCCCACCTGCAGCGCCCTGGCCCGCAAGCCCGACAAGCTGACCATCCTGCGCATGGCCGTGTCCCACATGAAGAGCATGCGGGGCACGGGGAACACCTCCACCGACGGGGCCTACAAGCCCTCCTTCCTGACCGAACAGGTGCGACATGTCATACCTTCTCTGGTTACTCAGCACTGAATGATGGGGATTGCCACCTGTGTTATCCTGGGTCTTGTCTGGTAATAATGCAGTTATGTCTAGACCTGGAATTTCTTATAAACTTCCATGTCTAGGCACAGCTGGTCCGGGGCTTGCTTTCCTTTATCAGAGAGGTCCTTATAAACAATGCACTGAAAGCTCCTAGGATGTGATAGACTTAACCATGGTGGTGGTGGAAGCTCTGCTGTGAGACACCCGAAAGCCAAGAGGGCCTGACGCTGTCTGACACTGCACTGTCTGAAACGGGCTCTTTAACTGTTTTTGGGCAGGAGTTGAAGCACCTTATTCTCGAGGCGGCAGACGGCTTCCTGTTTGTGGTTGCTACAGAAACCGGGCGTGTGATCTACGTGTCGGACTCGGTGACGCCTGTGCTGAACCAGCTGCAGGCGGATTGGTTTGGGAGCACGCTGTACGAGCAGGTCCACCCCGATGATGTGGACAAACTTCGGGAGCAGCTCAGCACCTCTGAAAACTCTATGACAGGTAGAGGGGTGGAGCCTGGGAGAGGGAGTGCTGTGGGGGGTACTTGTAGGGACCCAGCAAGTAATAGCGAGTAATGGTGAAGTAAAAATACACCCCAGTCTGGGCGGAGCCATGATGGCCTGTCTCTGTCCTGTGGGGCTCTACTGTGGAAATCAGATGGGTCCATCTGTGATTGACAGCTTGTAGCAGCTTCATCCTTCTCATGGTTCATGAAGCCTCTCCCTGCAGACAGGCTTTTATATGCATTTGTCCAACCAGGGTTGCCAGGTTACAGTCTGTCTGATTTGTGTGCCAAGGTGAAAATCACTGTGGTGACCGAGATGTTTCACAGTGTAAATGAAATTGGTTCTGGTTTCATTTCAAGCCACTAATATCTGTCTCTTACTGGACTACAATATTGATAATTGTGTGCACAATAATTACAAATTAAGTGGCTTCAGAAAATACACGCATCGGGCAATATTAGCAGTGTTCACTAGAGGGCACTATATGCACGCTTAACGAAGGAATTATGGCCACTGTAGGGGTCCCGCACGATCTCAAACTAATTTTATTGTGCAGTAAATTGTGATGTGATTTTTAAAAAAGCTTTTTGCTTCCTTGAAATAAATCATTTGCCCTTCCGCCTCCTGCCTCAACTGGATGACTCACATCCCCCACCCCCCTAGTTTTCAAAATGAGACTTTTACTACTTTGGCTAACTAATAACAAATATTAAAAAACATTACTGGTAGAGTAAAATGTATGGTGGGAAAAATGGGAAAATAATGACCATTATTAGGTATGTAGGTTTTTTCACCTGAGTACTCGTGCTTTTAAATCTACAGCAAATGCTGAAGTTCTGATGGCTCTTTCTGATTTATTAGTCGTATAATAAATCAATTGTGTTTGTATGACACATTTGTGTATTTTTTTATCATGCAAATCGGGAAGTTATATTTCACCATGGTATGAAATTATTACATTTCAACTATCCCAGAGCAGGTTAATAACTGCCAGCGCAAATGAACCCACCTGTGACCCTTGGCTATATTTCTAAAATTTCATTAAGCAAAGTTATGTGCTCACCCTTCTGTTTTCAGTAGTGAAGATGGAGAAAACACATTTTTTCTTCATTGCATCGACGTGTTCCAAGAAGATGAATCTGAATGAATTTGAAAGAATTTGGAGGATTGTCTGAGGTGAATCCAGTTGAAAACAGGAAATGAAGACGCGGCATGAAAAATGAACTGAATGACTTCATACATTTGTATCATTTATTTTTAGAATATAATGTGCTCCAGTATTTTTTCTGGCCCATCTGGTTGAAATAAAATATTTGTGTATAAAGCAGGAATTTTTGATTACCCGACCTGGCAAAGCAAAGAAAAATGAATTTGGAAACAGCGGCCGGAGCAATGACCGGGGAAAGTAACATTATGACTGTACATGTGTACGAGATCATAGAAGGAATTATGCTAGCCAGAATACATTTTTCATAACACCATCAGTTAGCTGCCACACAAAGCAACCATTTACCAAGCAGCCATTCTGTAGCTGCTACGCTTTGTAGCACCATAACCCATCAGGTAACCAACACACATTCTAATATAACAGCCACCATCTGTCTTCCCAGCATTCTAGCACTACAATCATTAGCTGGCTACCATGCATTTTAACGCCCAGACTTTCATCCCACACTAATATCACAACGTCCACTGCGACGCATTGTAGCATTGCGAATGTCAGTTGCCATACCCTCGAAACAAAAGAACCAATTACTCATCCAGACTTAAGTAAAGCATGGCAGGCATCTGTTTTTGAGATATAACTGACTGCCAGGATTTTTAAAACGAGCTAATTTCTAGCAGCATGCAAACAAATCTAACCTCTGTTGTTTTTTTTTTTTTTGGGGGGGGGGGGGGGGGGGGGGGGGGTCCTGTTAACAAAATGCCGTTTCCATGCATTTGTGTAATCTGTCTCTCGGGAATAGTATACTCGGAAGTGGCCAGATGTGTACGGCTTATTTTTGTTTTTTAAATATAGTTTTCTCAATGTCATTTTCTGAGAAGCTGTTGCTTGGAAACTGTATTCGTTTTCAGTGGAATTTGTCTGTCTGGCAGGTTTTTTTAATTAATTTTCCCCAGCGGTAATACTGTTAGTGCTCCTGCGCCCTGGTTTAGTGCTTCTCCTCTTGACCTGGTGAGCCTTGCCACAACTGAACTCAAAAGGATTGGATGTCCTCACCTGAAATTGGAGACTTTTCTCTATTTGTGTGAGAAGAAAGACAAATCAAATATGAGTCAAATGTATATCAAATAACAAGTATACTTATTCTCAGAAGGTTGTGCTCTTTGGCCCTTTTCATTTCCCATATACAGTATGGACACTGGTTGAACAGTTCTTTTAATGGGGTAACCAATTGTTATTGGGAAGCTGGAGGAGGCAATGTGGGGGGTGCGTTGAGCTGGGGCTGGACAAGCTATTTAAGTTCTTGAATGGCAGTTTTACACATGAACCAGTACTGTAGATGTAGACATAAGAAATATTTTCTAAACTTCTAGCGTATCTTGTGTGTCCTGAGGAATGTGAGTATTCTACCATGCTGATCCCCAGCTTGGTGAGGTGAACTGTATTGTCTGCGGTGCTCCTCCAGGGAATTGAACATCCATTTTGAACCCTGGGCTCCAGCTCAGGTCTCCAAAGCCTGTAGCAGGACTGCACAGCACTGCCATGTTCAGAGCTCAGAGGTTCCAGCAGCTGTAGCAGGACTGTGCAGCTCTCCCATGCTCAGAGCTCAGAGGTTCCAGCAGCTGTAGCAGAACTGCGCAGCTCTCCCATGATCAGAACTCAGAGGTTCCAGCAGCTGTAGCAGATCTGCGCAGCTCTCCCATGATCAGAGCTGGAGGGAGCTTTGAGCTACCATCACACATCCTGCTGCTCTGTGACTCTGAGCATCATGAACTCATTTAGTTGTTTTTGTTTGTGCCTTCAATATTAAAGAATATTTTCATTGCTTTGGGCTTCACTCCATTGTATCTTGCCACCTCTCAAGATTCTTGGAAAAACCACAGAAGCACATTATTTTAGCTTCATTCAGTGGAAGCAGGGAAATATACCGAACTATACAGAAATATGCATCTACACAGATTTGAATACAAAATGTAACACGGCCCTATACAAATGTATCGTTGTGATGGTATCCTGTGCTGTAATGTGCAGTGATATTTATTTGTGTTTGACAGTGTAGTATAACGGATAGGGTAGGTAGAGTACTGGCGTTGTACCCTTGAGCAAGGTACTTAACTTGAAATGCTTCAGTATATATCCACTTGTATAAATTGCTGCTATGTGAAAAGGCATCTAAGTAGCTCTGTATTTAAGAGCATCTTCTCAGTGGCAGTAATGTAATGTAACAATATGTTTATTCAGTGTTAGCTGCAATGGCTATTTCGTGTGCTGTAGTACACAATGTTTCTGACTTGTGATCTGTTGGTTCACTGTTGGCTGTAATGGATATCATGTGCTCATGTGAAGTTGCTCTGCCTCCCATCTGAAAAAGGAGCATTTCTGCTTGCTATTTTTGCATGCTGGGCGGACAGTGTAGTATCTACTCCTGTGCAAACTCTTATGACCTTTTGAAGTGGTGAAATTGTAAGAAGACAGAATTTGTGTCGCTAGTTGAAAGTGAACCCTGTCTGGGATGTTTCGTGCAACATTTGGCAATCAATGGAATTTCCTCTGTCCGCAGAAAAACAATAACAATCGTATTCTTGTACAATCTGGCTGAACCCAATGTTCGTGTTCTGCAGGCTGGCTGTTGTCCATTTGGCCCCAAGCAGGAATCCCAGCTGTTCTCTTGCTCACAGCAGTGATTCCTATGATTCCTTGCTTGGTGTGTGTTGTGTTCAGTGCAGTTATTTTGGTCAACCTGATTGGTATGTTCTGTTTTGCTGTATGGTTGTGTAATTGTGTTGTGTTCTCTTGTACTGCGCATAGGTTAACCTGGTTGGTATGTTCTGTTTTGCTGTATGGTTGTGTAATTGTGTTGTTTTCTCTTGTACTGCGCATAGATGAACCTGATTGGTATGTTCTGTTTTGCTGCGTAGTTGTGTAATTGTGTTGTGTCCTCTTGTACTGTGCATGGATTAACCTGATTGATGGGGTCTTTGTTGTGTGCAGGGAGGATCCTGGATCTGAAGACGGGGACGGTGAAGAAGGAGGGCCAGCAGTCCTCCATGAGGATGTGCATGGGCTCCCGCCGATCCTTCATCTGCAGGATGAGGTCCGAGCCTGTGCTTACCTGTGTTTCCCTGTGCCTTCCTGAGTTCACCTGTGCCTCCCTTTGCTTGCCTGAGTTTACCTGTGGTTACCTGTGTTTCCCTGTGCCCATTTGTGTTCACTTGTGCCTCCCTCTGCTCACTCGAGTTTACCTGTGGTTACCTGTGTTTCCCTGTGCTCATTTGAATTCACCTGTGCCTCCCTTGCTCGTCTGAGTTTCCCTTTTTCACTGTTCCTATCTGAGTTCATATGCCTCCCTCTGCTCACTCAAGTTTACCTGTGGTTACCTGAACTGTCCCATACTTGTTGGAATTTACCTGTGGCTATTTGTGCTTTCCTTAACAGGTTTACCTGTGGTTATCTTGTCTGTCCTGTGCTTATCTGTGATACTGTGTATTTACTTGTTCCAATCTGCACTTACCTTTGCTTTCCTCCACTTGCTTGTGCTTACCTGTGTGTCCCCATACCTACCTGTGTGTCCCTGTGTGTCCCTAAGCTTACGTGTGTGTCCCTGTGTTTACCTGTGTGTCCCTCTGCTTACCTGTGTGTCCCTGTGCTTACGTGCACTTGGGCCTTCCTGTGCTCACCTGACCCTTGTAAGGACTGCCCCATACTGCTAGCTTTATAAGACTCAGGTGAGCACAGGAAGGCCCAAGTGCATGTAAACACAGGGACAGCATAATAAAACTGCAATTGAACAGTCAGAAATGCCCCAGAATCTGCTGAGGGAAGGCTGAGTGAGGTTGTTCTGAGTTAAAAATACCTTCTCTCTGGGGCATTTCTGACAGTGGAGTTCAATTGGAGATTTATGATATTTTTGTCTGAGAAGAATGAGATGAATGTCCATAAAAATGACCCTGTTCTGTATGCTGTTCTGTATTGATTACTGCTGATTTGTGCTGGTCAGCTGGTCTCCGGCTGGCTGGTGATTGCAGTCAGTAATGAGTCCCAGACTCCTGTTCTTCTGAAGTCTCCTTTTGCAAAAGGTTTTAAAGTGAAATGGCATGTTGAGTGTAATGGCTTACCCCTATTCGCAGGGAAGAGCTGGCAACACCTGAAAACACGCGCAGACACATGCACACACACGTACAAACACACACATACTCACACATACACACACAGGTGCACACACAAACAGGTGAAGTGGGATCTCTCATACATGCACATACACACGTTCACACACAGCACAGCAGGGAGCCGGGCCTTGAGTAATCAATACTGTTTCCAAGCAGGGAGCTTCTTTATGAGCTGAAAACATGTCTGTTTGTACTGATAATTTTCTCCTTTATGGGGGCAGCCACCCACACCATTTTCCAACACCTATGAAAACACAGGTTTTGAAGACCTGTGACCTGCTTTCATACAAGAGCTTGTGACTCAGTCTCTCCAGGAATGGGGCGTGTCTTCTGTGGGGCAGGAATCTCTCCTGTCATTGGGAGATAAAGGAACACAAAAACCTTATGAACAACCCGAAACCCCCAAAAAACTCAAATAAATGTGTTCAGGCCGCTGGAACAGCTTGGTTATTTTCTGGTATTTTCGCCCAGCAAATGCAAACACATTGCTCTGTTTTCATGGCTGTCTGTTTCTCCTTCCCCCCAGATGTGGGAGTGCTCCTTTAGATCACATCTCTCTGAACCGTCTGTCCAACATGAGGAAGAGATACAGGTGAGGTCTCAGCAGTGCAGGTGTACACTCTGTTCTGTTCTTTAAATGCCTCCCAAGGTACATGACCCTCAACTCCACGTGTTCCGCTTCAAATAGCTGCATTGGAGTGGTGGATGATCTTGTGACATTCTGCATTTCCATAATTTTCATAGCCATATTTAATGACATTTTTGTCAAATAAATGTAAATGAGATTGGCACTTTTTTCTTTGCTTTAACAAAAAACATACAGAACCGAACAGAACTGTAACTCACACCAAAACCGCGAACCAAACTGAATCTTGAGTGTGAGTGAGAGGGTGAGTGAGGAATGACAGGATGAGTGATGGTAAGCAAGGTGAAAGAGTGTGTGTGACAGAGTGAATGGGTATATACAGGTTGAATAATGTAATGACTGACAGTCTGTGGATCTATCTCCTCTCCCTATAGGAATGGTCTGGGACCCAGTAAGGAGGGAGAGGCGCAGTATTCAGTGGTGCACTGCACAGGGTACATCAAAGCCTGGCCTCCAGCAGGTACAGGCCCCCGCTCTTTACCCACCCCTACACACTACTCCATCCACTCCATAAGCTCCTCCTAGACTGTCAATTCACACATATATACACCTACATGCACACACTCACACTCACGTACATACGCACGCGCACACACACACACATACACTCACACCCAGGCAAAACCACTCACACAGGGGCAGTCTGTTGTAGTCGATGATGTGGCAGGGGAGTTTCATTGTGTTGAATAATAAGATTCAAATTATAAGTCTTCCTCATGGTCCACTGGCAGAAATTTAGCAGGATGATTTATCCTAAGTTTGAACTCATCTTCACCTCCACCTCTAGCAGTGCGTAGCCCCACATTGATAAGATGATTAGAATGGCCACTCGGTTCTTCTAGACACATTTGATAGACCATCTAGAGAGGATCCAGTGCTGTGCCCAGCCTGGTCTTGGACAGTCCAGGGCTTCTGCTTCTCATATTCATATATTATTCGTTGGGTGTCATTTTTCCAGCTGAAAACCTGATGACAGAAATGGCTGAATTCAAATTTTACAGATCTGACTGAATTCTCTCCTGGTTGAAAAGCTGAGCTTTTTTTCCATACGAATGATACGCTTGTTATTCTTTCTCTCATTGAACTCCCTCTCTAAGCCCTGGTCTCCTGCAGGTGGAAGACCTTTGCTTTTTTAAGCCATTAAAAGAAAAGTCTTTCCTGAGGAGGCAGGTTTTCCCTCTGGGCTGGCCATGCAGGAATCACACGTCAGATTAATGAGCGTGCATGTGATGCAATTTCAGGATACTGCAAGTCTATCTCAAACCATCTACTCAAACACATCAATGTTCTGTTCATGGGCTGTATACATGGTTAATGCTGTTTACATCATCTCTGGTGTGCCTGGGACGGAGCCTTGGGTTAGAGATACACGTCCGGTGCAACATCTGTGAGAATGATTTGAAACTGTGTGATGTGTGTTTGATCAGAGCTGCTTGACTGCTCTGTTGTGCATAATGAGGCATTGGAAAAAGGAACTGGAAGGCTTTTATTATTTTTATGAAGCTTATATTTATGCACTGACAAAGCACACTGTTTTAAAAAGAGAAATCGCCGTCCATATTGCCATCCATAGCATGCTTTTACAACTATGGCTTTAACAGGCCAAAATGACATAAAACAAAATAGTGTTCACATTGCAGATGTTTTTGGCAAGATGCACTGTGGTTATTCTGTATAGAATAGTCAACTGTATTTAACAGCCTATAAAGTAACATTGTGTTATGTTTCAAGCTCTGTACCCAAATGTTTTTTTGTATTTAAATTAATAAATGAAAAAAATCTGTGTTTCACATGCATTTCAGATGCGTGCTGTGTACTGTGTTTGTGATGTGTTTGACTGTGCTAATGTTTCAGATGCTGGCTCTGTGCTGTGTTTGGCTGTGCTGTGTTTCAGATGCGTGCGGTGTGCTGTGTTTGTGCTGTGTTTCAGATGTTGGCTCTGTGCTGTGTTTCAGGTATGACGATTCCCGAGGAAGACAAAGAGGCCGGGCAAACCAGCAGTTACTGCTTGGTCGCAATTGGCAGACTTCAGGTATGAACCTGTGTTTTTGGTGTATCTGAAGAGTTGAGATCAGAGGAAAATGTGTTTTTTCAAGCTCAAAAAAAGCCATGGACCTGTGGTTACAGTGAGTGAAATTCGATGCAAAAAAGGATCTAATGCTAATATTTAAATGCTGGGTTATGGGAGGCCCTAGAGGTCAGAGGTCACTGGGCCTTCTGAGGAGGGCGGGTCCTGGAGGATCTGGCTTATTGGGCTCACAGTGATGTCCAGTGTGACCCCACCTCCACTCGGCCTTTAGTTACACTGCTACTTGCCTTCTGGCAGGATATCTCTTTTATATCTCTCGATTTGTTGAGAAACAAAACATGTCTGCTGTTTGAAGATAAGGAACAAAATATAAAACTGTTTTTTTTGTTCCATGTTTTTTATGTTGGGTGGGGTGCACCTTCAATGTTTTTTTTTAATTTTTTTATGTTTTCTGTTTAATTTGTTGGAGGTACACCTTCAGAATATGATACCATTGACTAGTCTGGTGTTATTGTGAATATTAAAAATCCAGGTACTCTCTGTGACTCCATGATTTGTTTAACCCCTCCATGCTGTTAGGTCACAAGCTGCCCGGTTTCCATGGATATGAATGGGCTGTCTGTCCCCACAGAATTCCTCTCCAGACATAGCTCTGAAGGCATCATCACCTTTGTAGACCCACGATGCATCAATGTGATTGGCTATCAGCCCCAGGTGAGGCATGCCTCTCCCATAACACAAGCGAGTCAGCCAGAACGTCCTGTTCCTTTCTCTGAAGTATGGTCTTACAGTCCAGATGTGGTAAAAAAAAAAAAAAAAAACTTTATGTGTGTAATTTTGTCTTTTAAAGGATCTGCTGGGGAAGGACATTCTGGAGTTTTCCCATCCAGAGGATCAGAATCACCTGCGGGAGAGTTTCCAGCAGGTATGGCCCTTTAGAGCAAGGATTTCAAACTTCAGTTTTGGAGGGTCACAGTGTTTGGATGTTTTTGTGGTTTCCTTTTAGTCAACAGCCACTTTCAGCCTTGAAAAAGAAGTGTGTGTACAATGCAGCCCTCTTGGACTGGAGCCTGAGATTGTACTTTATAACTTGATAATGAGTCTGTTGATCTTTTTATTCTGATGTCAGTTACCACTGCCTCCTCCCTCCTCCCTCCTGTAGATTGAGGTTACTGGGTCCATGTGGTAGTTATTTCCCGGCCTGGGTATCAGTTAGAAAACATTAGCTGAAAACAGTAGCCAGTTGTGCTGTAATGGCAGTGTTTGCCTGACGCGATGAGCCCACTCCTGTTGGACCTTCAGTAAGGACCCCTGGCAGAGCTTCAGGCTCTCTGTGAGTGCTGTGTTTTTTGGAAACAATGTGAAGTGCAGGAGCTCACATGGCAATCCCCAGTCACACTGTAGTCAGGAAGGAAGGAAACTAAAATGTGTTTTGGTTTTTCATAGCTGTGGAGGCTTTTGAGCAGAAATTGAGATTTAAGGAGATGGGTTTTTTTCAGGGAGTCCAGTATGATTGTGTGTGTGAATATGAAGCAGCAGCAGTGAAGCAGTGATAACAACTAGAGGAAAGGACTGGTTAGGGAAGGGTGGGTGTGGGCGTGCAAGGGAGCTGGGCGGGGTCCATACTGCTCTCCTCCTGCCCTGCTCCGAGGGCTGTGCTTCCTGGAATTTGGTCCTTAGGGGTTGATGGTAGAGCAGGGAGAGAATTTCACACGGTGCTGCCCCAGAAGTTTCCATTGGAAACCTTATTGCCTGGCACTCTGGTTTTCTGGGAATTTCCAGCCGGTAACGGTCTCTCCAGGATGGCCATGTACTCCCACAAAACCAGTGTGCCAGGCAGCAAGGTGGCATCACCGTGTGAAAGCCCATCCCATCCTCTGCCCACTCTACCATCAACCCTGAAAGGGACCTTTGTGCTTCCTTGGAGAGGAAAAGGCCTGAAGCTGTGCCTCACAGGGTTGATCAGCCACCAAATTGAGCTAAATAGAAAATCTGTGTCAGAATGCACATCTGATTAACTGCAGGGGGTATTCTTTGAATTAACACAGTGAAGAAGGTGAAGAGCCTCCTGTTCCCTGTCTTAGTTCTAAACAAAGGGCAGGGGGAGGGGGTGGTTCTGTCTTTTCAACTTCCTTACAGACATCATCAATGCTAAGTATTTCTTTGGTGATGATCTGCCAGGCCTGCACTACAGCCGTCTTCAGCTCTAGTTTATTTCATGGGCTAGTTGCCTTTTCAATACTCTTCAGCATATGAAACACATATTCTGTTGGATTCAGATCAGATGAATGCCTTGGCCAGTCAGGAAGTGTTCCAGTTTTTGGTATTGAAAAACTTCTTTGTTGCTTTAGCAGTATGTTTCAGATCATTGTCTTGCTGTAGGATAAAGTGCTGTCCAATGAGTTTCAAGGCATTTGCTTGACCTTGAGCAGATAAGATGCTTCTGTATACTTCAAAATTAATTCTGCTGCAGCTATCAGCAGTTTCATCATCAGTGAAGACAAGTGAGACATTACCTGTGGCAGCCATATATACCCAAATCATAATATCGCCACCACCATGTTTCACAGATGCTGTTTTTGCAGCTAACTGGTAGTTTTCATAAATACAGAGTGCTAACTGAAAAAGTGTATATTAGTGATTAGTTTAGTAGTAAGGCTGGGTAAACACTAGTACAAACAACAGATAAAAACATCAATACTATATACAAATTAAAGGCAGTATATAGACACTTGAATCGATCCATACTGTGTGTGTATAAGGTGTTTTATACGGAGTTCATTACTCTGCTCCTTGCTCCTCTCTCACTCTTTCACTCAGGTTCTCAAGTTGAAAGGGCAGGTTCTCTCAGTAATGTACCGGTTCCGTATGAAGAACCGGGACTGGATGTTGATCAGAACCAGCAGCTTCACCTTCCAGAACCCCTATTCGGATGAGATCGAGTACATCATCTGCACCAACACCAATGTCAAGTGAGTCTCATTCCACCATTTTAGAGAGTGCCGCTGTGATATATCAGGGACTTCAGCCTCTACAATTTTCTATAATTTTCAGCACTGTTTGTGAAGCATTCCCATTTTCCTGCCACAGGTCATTGAGTGTTGTTTGAACCTGCACCTGAATTCTACTTGCACCAGCTGCTCAGCACTTAGCTCCAGCTCAATGCATGCACAGCTCAGCTGGTGAAAAGTGGTAGTTAGCATACCAGACTTCCAACCATGTTCACTTTCAGTGCTTGCTCGCCAGCATTCTCCAAAATTGATAGTTGATGTTCTAGTGATGAGACAGACTTGGAAAGGGAACTTAAGGGTTCTTCTTAAGGGGGAAGGGAGCTTATGGGTTCTTCTGCCACAGCTCATCTAGCTTAGAGGTCCTTCTTTTTTACCTTAGGGGGTGCTAGTGTTTTTGTTGGAATTGTCTTGCTGCCTGTAAGGGCTGTGGGCCTGCAGAAGCCCAGAGGAAGCCCGCCACTCAAGCGACACAAACATCGATTTAGCTGAAGTCAGCATTTGTTTCGCCAAAGAAAATAACCTGTATCACAGAATGCCCTCCTTCCCAGCTCTTTTAGTCATTCCCAGGTTTTTCCATCATAGTGTCACATTTGAACCAAGCCCTATCTTTCCTCTACCACAAAGCTCTTTTTTCTGAATATGTTATAAGAAGGTAAGAACATAATTTCTAAAAGAGAAGACTGGATTGGCCGTACAAACATTCAGATGTTCTCCCTGAGCCAAAATAGGGCTTATGTTGCGACTTTGTGTGGTGGCGATATACTGAAGGATTTACCCATTGTACAGTAATATTGGTATTTGGTATTGTCCTATGTCTTGAAATGGGTTTCATTTTTTCACTCAAAACTGAGCATGCAATATTAATTAACCTTCTAATTGAATGAATCCACACAAATGCCAGCTTGCTGTATTTGAAATTATTTTTGCCCATTCACTCAAATCCCTTTTGTCACTGGTGTTACTTGTATCCTACATAACAATGAAGGCTTTTCCAAATATTATTTCTCAGTTAAATCTGCACAGATAGGCTGAAACAGTGTAGGTTAATGCAGTAGAATCCTCTTAATTGCATAACAGATTATCACATAATTTGGGTATATGCATAGAATTGTCAAATCCCGAACCATTCTAATTAATTCCATTGTAAAGAGACTGCACGTTTGTATAAACCATTACAATTTGTATTTTATTTGATGTGTGCATCTCCTGCATTGGTTGTTATATATAGACACTTGTAGTATGGGGAAAATACAGTCTTTATAATGCTCTGGTTAGTTTTGTGGTCTTTTGCAAAGTGGTCATTTTTATGTCCCATTGTGGAATTTGGAAGGGTGGAATACTTTGGCTGTCAGCTGATGTGGTATGAAACGCAGTGATGCTGTCTCAGCACTGTCTCTGCTCTGTGTCCTCATGTCCTTTCAGCAGGCCAGCCATGGGCCCCATAGCTCCACCCCCTCTGCCCTCAGCCATGCCCCTTCAGGATCAGAATCTTTCATTTGTGTTTCTGTATTCATATTAATATCCTGTTTGCATCTCCTAACATGTTCAGATGGTCACATGTAAAGCATGGTCTGTAGAGGACACCTTTGTGTCTTTGGACTGGTGTCTAGTAGTTTTCCCATTATTATTATTTTTTCACTAGATAGATAGATATATAGATAGATAGATGTCTTTCCTACAGCCAGTACAGGAGATGCAGACGTTAAATAAAACCCAGACAAGCTGGAAGCTCATAAAAGCCGCAGGAAGCACTGATTGCTTGCTGGCTCACCCGGAGTGTGGGCAGAGCCAGTGATTCATTTGTCTTCCACACATATTGTGCATGGGGAGATCAATGCGAGGATCAGTGGAAACATAACTGCACGTGTTGGGAGCACGTTACCCTGCTGCATGGATTTGACTGTGATCTAACTAACTAACACCAGGAGCTATTGCACATTAAACCACTGACATAGTAGCTTGTGGACAGTCCTGCCGCAGTCATTCCATAACTGGGTTGGTCACATCAAACTCACTAAGGCCATATTACACATCTGCCTACATGACCAGCACATGAGCACACACATACAAAAACACACTCAGTAATACACAAGTACAAACGTGTGCACTTACACTCTCATACATACATACATACACACACACACACACACACACACAGTAACAATCAACACCTTTGAGCATAGCAGCAGACAGCCCATTTTACTGCCACTTTGTCACCATGGCTACAGTGGTCTGTCTTGCATGTCTGGAATGAGCAGAGAGGCAGAATTCACAGATGAGTCTGTTTTTCCCTCTGTTGCGCAGACTAAAAAATAAATGTCCTGAGGACAGAAATTATGAACTTCCATTTATGGATTTTACTATTTTGATCGCTCTACCTATGTTCAAATCTTAATGGTTGCATTTTCAGGGACAGTGTAGAGTTCCGTTCTTGTTGATGCTTTAGTATGGTTTGTGCTATTTCACTTAACGTAATGAAGGTCATTAATGCCATGGTCTCTTCTTGCACTGTATGAACCCTTATTTAACCTGACAATCCATCTGAGAGCTCATTTAACTTTGTCACTGATATGTGGGAGCAAGGCTCGGGAGCTGTATAAACCAATCAGCTGAAGGCATTGATGTGATGACTTGGTTGGGAAGGCTTGGTCTGGCCTTTGGCCAGGACGCCAGGGGAAGTGTGGCACTATTGTTAACAGTAGGTGCTTATGGGATTGAAATGAATTTGTTGGCCAATGGAAATTCATCCTGTGTGTTCAGGACATTTGTAAAGATTTCCTTTGACCTTGAGCTTGACATAATGGGGTTAAAGAATAATTACTGCTGAAATAAGTGTCGTGTATATCGTTGCTTTCCTTTCCTTGCCCCTGCACCCTGTTCTACTGTAGCTAAAATAAGCTGTAGTCACACAGACCTCTGAATACTTCAGTCTTTATTTGAGCCTTAGTGGCGATGAAGTCTTTTGCGTGATCGAGTAGGATGGAACATTAAAGCGCTTGCCTGGGTTTATGCTGCTTGGGATATCATCTGCTATACTGGGGAAGAAATCCACTGGACCACCCATTCCATTCAAATCTGCTTTGTTCACACAGTTCTTGGATAGACAAATGTCACAACTTTAGCCATCATATTCACTTTATTGTTGGCCAACCTTAGGAGTTGTGTATGGTGACATTATGATATTGCTTTGGTGGGGTAAACAGGCTTTTGAAAGCACCTTGCAAGACATCAGTATTATTGGTGAACATTAAGAGAGAAGTGCAGGTTTGGGTTCCTCAGGTACCTCCTGAAATGGCTGCCTGATGGAGCAGGATATCGTGTTATGTTCTGGGCAGGGCCAAATGGTCTTGTTACTGAAGGAACATTTCAACCCTGGGACAGCGTGAAGCCTTTTTTTTTTACCACTCCTCTTCACTGTACTCATATTAATGATCAAAGAAGCTGTTTTTCAGAGAGAGTGAGTGAGGGTGAGAGAGCGCTCAGGTCTGAGGGTTTTCAGCTGTTGCCATGTGCGTGTGCATTATAATCGGCAGCAGATGAGTGCCACAAAAGTATTTCCTCGTTCATTTTTAGTCTTGATTGTATTTGTCGGTGGGGAATGTAAACCCCTGTTTTGGGTTCAAGTCACTTAAATGCATGCCTGTCTGGGCTGTGGCTATGAATAGGCTGTGAAGCTGCCATGGTTGCAGGCAAGGTTCTTCCTGGCCAGTCACAACTCTCTGTTTCCTCGTACAGGGAGCTCCAGCAGCAGCAGCAGCAGGCTGAGCTGGACGTGCACCAGAGGGATGGGCTGGCAGCCTACGACCTCTCCCAGGTACGAGGCCTGGCGAATGCACCCATAAAGCTCCTCCAATCACCCCATCACCTCTGTCTGGGTCTGTTCCGACATCTCTCTGTCGCCTCCTACAGGTTCCTGTCACCAGCGGCCCAGCCGGAGTGAATGAAGCAGGAAAGGCTATCGACAAACAGGAGGCCCTGTTCTCTCAGGACAGAGACCCGCGCTTCACGGAGGTGTATGCCGACATCTCAGGGTGTAGGTCACTTCCCCGCCGTCGCCGCACCAACGTCCTCTTGCGGTCAGCCACAAATGTGTGAGGTTAAAATGAACAGTCGGGTCGAACCTTGGTCTCCTTATCTTGGGAGCAGGGATACAGTGTGCTACAGAATGTGGTACTGTGTGAAGATTAGATGAAAGTGCTGCAGTTTGAATTGCAAATGAATGAGAAAGGTAATACAGTGCACCACAGGGTGCATATTAATAGAATGTGCTGTAGTCTACATGAATTGAATGTGAATAAATGTCTGATTTCTTTTCAGCAGCCGATAAAAAAATGATGGTAAACTCATCCTCTACTAGTGGGCAGATGTATTCCCAGGGGAGTCCTTTTCAGTCTGGGCATTCTGGGAAGGGTTTCAGGTGCGTAGACTTCCTGTTAACTGCCTGTCTCTGCGTATTAACTTAAATGACTTACATTTAATATATTTTCCATCGTATCGCAGTTGGATATTTGGTGAAGCATTTGGCTTGAGTGTACAAACCTTCTGTTAACCTTGTCTGGTCCTCCAAGCATCAGCCACACTGACACCCCTACACATAATTGCTATCCCATCCTAAAAAAACACATGGTGCTGCTGTAAATCTGGAGTACAGGTAGCACCGAGTCTACTGTAAACCTTTATATTTTATGTGAAGTTTATTTTCGGGGGGTTTTGTTCCAGCTCGTCAGTAATTCATGTTCCGGGTGTGAGTGATATCCAGCCCTCTGCTTCTGGCGGACAGAACCTGGCCCAGATCTCACGACAGCTGAATCCTGGCCAGGTGGGCTGGACCGGGGCACGACCCCCATTTTCTGGACAGGTGAGGCCAGTGGAGTCTTGGGGGGGATTATTTTATTTCACCCTGAGTGGTTGTATTCTACTGTATTTATATGCTTTGGTGTTTAATCAGTATGTGTGTGCATTGTACCTAATGTCTGTGTATCTGCTACGAGGGGATTAGTAAAAAAAGTAGAGTCTGTAGTAATCTCTCTCTCTCTCTCTCTCTCTCAGTCGGGAAAGTCTCAGTCCTCTCCATTTGGTCTGGGTTCGAGTCACGGCTACCAGGCTGACCCCTCCTCCTATAGCCCCCTCTCCAGCCCGACCACATCCTCCCCCAGTGGCAACACCTACTCCAGTTTGGCCAGTCGTAACACAGGTTTTGGTAAGAATCTCTGTGCTTCTCCATTGGCTGGGACTGCTCTGTGTGCGGGAGGGACAGACGGTAAACGCTGGGTCTCAGGTGTACCTATGACGTCAGATTGTTAGAGTACTCAGCGGAGATGGATGAGACTGCATTAAACCAGCAACATTGTGCCAATGTAATCTCAGGAATTTGGGAATGGTCCCCCCCCCCCCCCCCCCCCCCCCCCCTAAGTAGTGCAGACAAACTACAGTCAAAGTTTCACTAATGTGTTCAGAAACCCAGGGGCAACTGTCAGAAAACCATGCCTGCTTTCTCTGCATTTTATAAAGTGTTGGCAATTTAATAACTTTTGCACATGATGTAATCAGCTGAACTGAGTTGTAATCTTCATTACTGGCTATTCCTTCCTAAAATAAACTACCAATAAACCATTGCCATATAGGATATTTTAATAGAATACGTGCTGTAGAGTTTTATATATTCACACCCTTGATAAAGCTGAAAAAAACCTGTATAAAATAAAATATACAAGAATATACAATCTTGAGATTACAAGGTGTCCAAAGATACCATTCGATGACACCTACATGCCCTATGTGGCAGGGTTGCAAGAATGAAGCCTCTGTTGAAGAGAATTCACGTCAAGACATCGTAAATTTGGCCAAACTACAATTGGAACCATTCCTTGTGGTCAGATGAAACAAAAAATAAATTTTTTTGGATATGCACATCACATGTTTGACGTCCAAAGAATGCATCTATTGTTGAAAAGCACCTCTTGGCTGCAGTGAAACATGGTGCTGGATGCTTGATGCTTTGGGGTTGTTTTTCATTCACAGGCCCTGGGGCCCTTGTGAAAATAGATGGAACCATGAACTGCTGAATTTTCCAAGACATTTTTCCCAAAAACGGTGTTCCCTCTGCCAGGAAGCTACATCCACAGATGTATCTTTCAAAAGCACAATGATTCCAAACATACATCCAAAGCATCTGAAACATGGTTGACAGGGCATAAGATCAATGTCCTGTTGTGGCCATCTCAGTCCTATTGAATTGAATCCAATTTCAGATTTGTGATTTGAACTCAAAAATGCAGTCCACAGATGTCAGAACAATTCTGCCCCTCAAAAAGCTACATAACCTCATTCAACACTGTAGAAGGTGACTACTTCCTGTAATCATGGCCAAGGGAGAAAACACAAAGTACTGATAACACGGGTGTGAATATTTTGGATTCTTGATTTTCTTGGAAAAAAATTATAATTTGTGAATTGTTCGATTGTGGTTCATGCCAATGCATTACTAAAGAATATAATTTTCTCAATTTTCTGAGCATGACATATACCTCAGTACTTGTATACTCTTTTTTATAGTTTTTTTCTGTTCATGTTTATTAAGGGTGTGAATAAAAGAGTCTGCCATTTTAGTAATATGTGCCAATAGGTATTAACTATTATTTTTAAAGAGGATTAAATTAAGTTCACGTCCTAAATCAGCATTTTCAGGCTTCAGCTTGTCTCTAGTATATCTGCATCGACCCTGTGCTTAACACTGTATGGCAAATAAAGAGGTTTGTTGAGGATTGTTTTGTCTTTCCTACCCAAAATTGGGAAGTTCAGCTCACCCTTTCCTGGTATTAACCAAAAATGGGTACGATATGCAACAATAGCCATTATGTAACACACAAGGAGAAATGACTTTGAAGCACTTTGGTTAATACAGGGTCGGTCTGCTAGGACGTGCTGAGGAATTGGATTTGCGTCTCTATTTGATAGTTAATTTATTTCCAAAGGGATTAGGAGAATTCCTCAGGGATTAGGACAGCTCAGACTGGGAAACATGGCTGACTTGCTAAGCCCTGCAGGGCCTGCAGCTGCTGGGGACAGGGGCGGGGCGGGGCGGGGAGGTACGTCTGAGCCCCAGGGCCTCAGCCAGGTTACCAGTATTTCACTTGCCATTCCGACCATTTATTTATGCTTATTTTAATTTATGTCTCCAGTTTCCAACATGTAATATGGGAGAGAGCTGAATACTGATATACTGTAAATACAGGTGTTTTTCACTAAAATAATTTCAGAGCTTCACTTTTTGGATGGAATGGATTATGTTACTGTCTATGGAATCCAGAAATATTGCTTTAAGGAATATCATATCTGCTCTGATATTAAACATAACAAGTCTCCCCCTACCTTTATGAAAATTTATTAAAATTTCATAATTTTAGAATATTTGAGAATATTCTGTGGCCCCTGTGCCTGTGGGGGCAGTGCTCCATGCACAGCACGCCCCACCAGAAGATTAATAATGACCCAGCCGTCTAATGAGGGGGCCGCACATGCCCAGCATAGCAGGGTGGCAGCGCTGTATAGAGCCTTTTTTAAGCATATTTATAGAATTAAATTAAGTTTAATTAAAAAGGATGAAAGCGGTGCATAACCTCTGCTCTGCGATATTAATATCGGGAATCCGGGCTTTGATTAAAGCCCATAAACTATGTCTGGGTTACAGAATGAAAACGACTTCCAGAATCACGCCATTGGCTATTCTAGTTCCTGTCTTTTTTTATAACTTAATAGAGGAAAGTACAAGAATGTGATTCTTTAATGCTGTCACTCTGGTCCAGTACGAGTTGTGCAACAGAATGTGAAAAATATATAGCATGACATTCATAAATACAATCGCCTGTTAGAACAAGTACTGGACATGCGAGGAATCATACTGTGCTCACAGACAAACACACAGGTGCATACAGTATATGTATTCCTATATAGGTATATTGACACCAGGATGAGGCCAGGATTTAACCACAATGCTACTTTCTGTCTATGTGTGAGTGTGTGTGCGTGTGCGTATTCTCTCTAAGGGACTCCCCTGGATAAATAAAGTATATACAGTACTGTGCAAAAGTCTTAGGCACCCTAGATTTTTAAATATAATATATAGTATATATTTGGTCTTAGATGTTTATATTTTGTTTTCTGCGTTATTGTGTCAGTAGAAAAGAGCAAATTAGAGATTTCCAAACATGAGTTTTCCAAAAAATGAAATTTTACAGATACATTTTTGTATTTTGCTAAATAAAGTAATATTTTAAGTAATAGACTACTTTTCAGATAAAAACTTGATCAAGGGTCTCTGGGATTACCTGGAGAGCCAGAAGCAAGCAAAACAGCCAAAAGTCTGCAGAAGAACTGTGGCACGTTCTCCAAAATGCTTGGAACAACCTACCAGCCGATATTCTTATAAAACTGCAGGACAGTGTACCTAAGAGAATTGATGTAGTTTTAAAGGTGAAGGGTGGTCACACCAAACATTGATTTTATTTAGTTTTTAACTTATTTACTGCTCTTTATATTATTTTTTTCGATGTTTATAACCTTTCATTTCATTATTTTTGAAACCATCTTAGCTGTACAGCATTTTTTTTACAAGACTTTTGCACAGTACTATATATATGTATATATATATATATATATATATATATATAATTTCCTAAAGTATATGGACACCCCTTCTAATTAGTTGTTTAGCTATTTCAGCCACACCCGTTGCTAACAGGTGCATAAAATCAAGCATACAGCCACACAATCTCCATTTACAGACATTGGGAGTAGAATGGATCGTACTGAAGAGTTAGTTACTTTCAACGTGGCGCCGTGATAGGATGCCACCTTTCCTAAAAGTCAGTTCATAACATTTCTGCACTGCTAGAGCTGCCCCAGTCCACTATAGGTGGTTTTATTGTGAAGTGGAAATGTATAGGTGTACCAACAGCTCATCCATGAAACAATTGGCCGCACAAGCTCACAGAACGGGCCTGCCGAGTGCTGAAGCGTGTAATGCGTTCCAAACGCTACAGAGTTCCAAACTACCTCTGGGAAGAACGTCAGTACAAGAAGCTTGTCGAAATGGGTTTCCATGGCCGAGCAGCCGTACGCAAGTCTAAGATCACCATACGCAATTCCAAGTGTCGGCTGGAGTGGTGTAAAGCACAGCACCATTGGACTCTGGAGCAGTGGAAATGCCTTCTCTAGAGTGATTAATCATGCTTCACTATCTGGCAGTCTGACGGATGAATCTGGGTTTGGCAGGATGCATAGTGCCAACTGTACTGGCCCAAATAATGCCAACTGTAAAGTTTAGTGGAGGAGGAGTAATGGTCTGGGGCTGTTTTTCATGGTTTGGGCTGGGCCCCTTAGTTGCAGTGAAGGGAAATCTTAATGCTACAGCATACAATGACATTCTAGAGAATTGTGCACTTCCAACTTTGTGCCAACAGTTTAGGGAAGGTCCTTTCTTGTTTCAGCATGACAGTGTCCCTGTGCACAAAGCAAGGTCCATGAAGAAATGGTTTTCTGAGTTTGGTGGGAAATAACTTGACTGGCCTGCACAAAGCCCTGACCTCTACCCCATAAAACACTTTTGGGATGAATTGGAATGCCGACTGCGAGCCAGGCCTTATGCCCAACATCAGTGCCCAACCTCACTAATGCTCTTGTGGCTGAATGGAAGAAAATCCCCACAGCCATGTTCCAAAATCTACTGGAACGCATTCCCAGAAGAGTGGAGGCTGTGACACCAGCAGAGGGGAGTCGAACTCCATATTAATGCCCACGGTTTTGGAATGAGATGTTCCACAAGTACATATTGGTGTGATGTTCAGGTGTCATCATACTTTTGGAAATGTAGTGCATACTGTATGAAATTAAAAACTGGTTAAGCTGGGATAAGTACTGTTCTGTTTATTCAGTTTGTAGTGTGTGTTCAGGACACATTTTCATCACAGGATAGTCCCTCCTTGCTCTTCTGTGCCTCTGCTATTCTGCATAGGGAGGAGGAAGTAGAGGCCTCTCCTCTCTTATCCTGAGGATGAATCACAGCTGCTGATGGAGGCCAAACGTGACGTTTACTTCCACATTTCCTTAAATGACCGTAGACAGGAACGAGTGCTGACATTGCTGCGGTTTCCGTATGTGTGGCTTACGTCTTTGACAGACCCATTACGTGGGTCATCGTGGGTAATGAACACACTGTACTAATTCTGCAGTTGGAAAACAAAGTATTTCCTGAAGACATTCAGGGTGAATACCCATCCCATTGATTGCCTTTGCCTCTGTACTGCACTGCTGTCTGTCAGATCAAACATAATGCTACATATCACACATGTAATAGACCATTGATAAGTAAAATACTGTTGCTTCCTGCTGGTTTATCTCTGTGGTATACGGCTAGACCACCAATTTATCTCTTCTCTTTAGATTCTGTGTGGACAGCAGTCTTACACAGTAGTAACTTGGGGATTGTTGGTTTGAATTGAGGGTGTTAGGCTGCTTTTCAGACTTCTCCTTCAGTAAGCATCTGGGTGTGTAGAATGAGTTTTGTGAGTTGCCGTGGACACAAGTGTGTTTTGTGGGAGTAAGTGATCTTAGACAGGTGGATTAAAGCAGTGTTTGGTACCTACTGTACTTGGCCGTACCTGTATCTGTGCCCCCCCCCCCCTTTTTACAGATGGGGCAGCGGAAGGTGGGCAGAGTGGGGGGCAGTTCCAGGGTCGGCCCTCTGAGGTCTGGTCACAGTGGCAGAGTCAACACCATGGCCAACAGGGTGGCGATCAGCACAGTCACTCCCAAGCCAACCAGACAGAGGTGTTTCAGGTAACCTCACATCCTCTCGCTAAAAAAACATGTTTTTTATTTTCACATGCAGTAGTTATTCATCAGTATTCCAGGCTCAGCAGTAGAATATCATTCATTAATCCCTGTGGGAAATAGAGTATTTTCACTCATAATAAGATGGGCACATAATGAAAATGCATGACAGATTAAATATATTGAATTTACTGCCTGCCCTGCAGATTCAAAAGAAAAAGGTAAAAATCCCACCCTTTAAAGATTATACATATACTGTAAATATCTATGATATCCAAATTGCTGTAATTAATATGTGTGGACAGCTTCCATCCAGCATGTTTATTTGCATCTCAGTTAAGCATGAATGTGTTTTCTGGGCATATTAATCCAGTATTCTTGATCATAGTCCATTTTAAAAGCTGCTCATGCACACAACATATAAAGGGAACAGTCTTTGGTATTTCTACACTTTAAAGTTACATGGTGTGGAGATTGAGGTTGTTCTGAGGGACATTGTATCTTTCACATATCATATTTCCTGTTTTCTTCATTTTTGGTAAACCTGGTATGATAAGCATAGATAGAAGCCATGTTTGGTTTTATCATTATTTGGTACAGTTAAAGCAAAATTGGGTGCTGAAACCCCTAGAAGCCTACAGAAGCCTCTTTATCTGGTAACAAAATGGGCCTGCTGGAATTACCTACTCATCAGAGACTGGTCTCCCTCAGAAGAAGGGTGACCCCCCTGCCCCCAGGTATTACTGACATCCCCTCCTTTACCGACTTGTAGGACATGCTACCAATGGCTGGAGACCCAACACAGGGCACAGCGAATTACAACATCGAAGACTTTGCGGACTTGGGCATGTTCCCGCCCTTCTCTGAGTGAGATGGACGGGTGGAATGGCTTCTCCCAGCTGTGATCCCTCATCACACTGATAACATCGCAACCTTCCCAGCTGGCGTGAGTTTCGCTTCCATTAACAGCAGTGGTGTGGGAGGAACAACCCGGCCCACGCTCCATAATCCCTAAACCGAAACCAGTATTTGGACAAGCATTCAGATCTGGGGTTCTGGTTTTAGTCAGTTATTAAATTGTAGTGTAACCCCAAAGCCTGTCCTCACCCTTACCATTGCCTGAGTGTTGTTGAGAGCGATTACCCAACAGTCTGGAAGTAAAGGTCTCATTTGCTCAGTAGTATCTTGTTCCCTGAACACAAAGCCTGTTGCATCACATCTTTGCAGAACCCTGTTAGCTTTCCAGACTGGTTTCGGCTGGTCTTCCCTTTGCTCTCCGTTACGTTTTCCCTTCCTGTAAAGCAGTGCCAAATTGTATTTCCTGTGAATAACACACTGAAGCACAACTCAGTTCCTTTACCATTTACGTGAAATACCCTGGTACTGACGTCATCCGTAACCCAGGGATACAATCTCGAGCCAAGGACTCGGGGGTTTAAGCGAACGAATCAAGTCTGAACAGGATTAAGTTGCCTTTTCTGAGGCAGCTTGTTAATGTTACAGGAGCTTAACACTTCATTGAGCTAATTTACTGGGTCTCTATTTGTGTGATTAAAACAGTGTACACTGTTTCTGCATCTCTGTACCGATCACATTCTTCTACTAATTCATCTCTGAGCTTTTTTAAAAGTCAAAGTATTCATTTTTAGCTGGAATTCTTTACACGAGAATGTATAATGTGTAGCAAACTGTGAAGGAAATGGTACTTTTGTTAAATCAAATTTAAGTTTTTGTAAATAATGTGATTTTTATGTTCGTGTGTTTCATTATGTGTACATGTGTAGGTTTGATATTGGTGTGTGAAATCTGAGTGTAAATGTAATTATTGATCTGTAGTGCGTTTGTAAAAATGTAATGTAAATGTGGTCCATATTTGTGTAAATTTATAAACCTGACAATAAATTCCTATTAGTTACGTGGTTTTTAGCGAGACAAAAACAAGTGTTTGCCTTCATGGTTTGGAAAAAGAGCAGGGTCAGCCGACACATACACACATTGCTTCACAGAAACACTGGTGATTATTACACATGGACACATTCACTAACAGGACACATACACAGATACAGAATCTCTCTCATAGACATATACAATCACATATGCACTCGTACGCATATCACACAAGAATGCACACAATCACGCACACATCATACATCGGCGTGTCCTCTGTGCTGTTTGGAATGCGTGTCACAGCTCTGGCCCGTTTTGTGGGGGTAGGGCGGGGCTCTCTTAGGAGGAAACAGGATGGAGGTGTGAAGTGCTGAGGTGGACGTATTCTCCCAGTGTTCTCCCAGGATTGTCAGCAGGTTGCGTTGACAGTGGGAGTGGCCTCATATCCGCTGGAAGATGGCGAGCGTCAGAGATGTTCTTCCAGACTCAGCGCTAGCCTCCACCCTGCGTAGCCTCTCTGACAGCACTGTTTTTATTGAAGGTGTGTGTCCTCAACCCTGGGGCTGTCCTTATGCCACCCATTAACACAACAGCCCCTCTTCCATTCTTTTAAACCAAGCCACACATAATTATCTACTCTTCTGTTAACTTACCTCATTTTTCAGTTTCATAATGCTGGTGTGTTTTACTGAGACTCCCTATGGTTCAATATCATGCACATCATGTAGCAATTTATACTGTTTATTCTTCATTGAATCAAATTATTTTGGTATCTGAAGACCTGAACTGCAATCTCTGTGTCTGCTTATATGTGTGTGAGCATTCATGTATGCGTGCCAGCGCATGTGAACGTGTGTGTGCACCCCCCTGCATGTGGACGAAAGCTGTTTTATGTGTGTGCAGTTGTACAGAGTCACCTGTGCTGTGAGAAGGGGATCTGTCTCCTCTCGCATTCCTGCACTTTTGCATTGACCCCAGATGTTCCGCCTGGCAGTTTCGTGTAGTTCGCGCATTGCTGCGTTCCCCTGAGCTTTCCTGACGATATGTCAGTCTGAGCTGCTGGCAGAAGTACCGTTGGATTTTTTGTTTGACTTTCGGTGAACTCGGTGACGGCTGTGATGGACAGGTCTGTGGCGTGCGAGGGAGTGCAGACGGTACTCTCTGCTCCTGCGTGCCGTTTGGAACAACAACCTGGGAAATTATCCCAGGTGTTCTGAACCGTCACCTGTGCTCGCGTGCAAGTCCTCTGATGCCCTGTCCCAGACATCACTGCCACCCCTCTCTGGGTTGGACGCCGCTGCTTCCTGACTATGGATGGCGCCGCTCCATGTGGTTTTACTTTTCATTCTGTACCACCATGTTCATGAAAATGGCACTCGCATGTGCTCACACGACTGCAGCAATTGTGCTGATAGTCATCCATTTGTGCTTTAAATATCAGCACAATTTGGCTCAAACCATATCCACAGTACACCAGCCTCTGTAATCTGTCTTCCAGGATGTAAAAAGGCAGGTGAGCATCCATCTCTGGGTGCGTTTCTGTCTTTTTGTTCAGTTTTCCTGATAAAGAGAGGAGTGGAACTGCAGTTTGTCTTACTGGATTTGCTGGGGAGTTTTTCCTTCCACAAAAAGCAAGCTTACTCTACAGTAATAGCAAGATATTACATTCAGGCCTTCTTCATGCACAAAAATTGCAACAAATATTTTTTCATTGTTTTGACACTTTCTTTAGTTCATAGCTTCTGTTTTCCATCTCATTCTACGTGTGGTTTCATGCTACCTCAAAAATGTACGCATCTACATCATGTTCTTTAAAACAATCTTGAGGGTATTAAGAGTGCTGTATTACATTAGATTGATGAATGATTGATTGATTTTTTGGCTGGCTGATACCTCTTGTTTTTTTTTTCACACCTCACTGAATATGTGCATTTTTAGCCCGGCTGCCATGGTTACCATCCAGACACTGCCTGTCAACATACACCAGGGCTCAGGCAAGCCTGGCACCAGATTCACCTCACAAGCACCAACCTGTCCGTTCGCCTTTATTCACTAAACATACATGCATCTGTGCCCCACCCACAAACCTGTCTGCTTACCTGGCTGTGTCTCTGTGTGTCTCAGCCAGACAGGCTGACCCAAACCAGTCCAACAAGCTTTACTTTTCAGCCCAAACCCAATAGAGGCCTATCACTGAGATAACAAACCAACAACACCATATAGCCCAATAGAAAACGGTGCAGTGTTCCCACAGGAAAGCTGCTAGTGAAGGTGCTTGCGATCACGGAATTGGGGGGAGCAACACTTCCGCCAGCTGTTTACGATGGACAATAATTGACTCAGCCATTGACTCACTCAAAATGAACTCATGACCTCAACTAGAGAGGCGAGTCCCCACCATGACACAACCGCTCTCTCCCTGAACTAGACCACGGACTCAGGAAGTGACCGCAAGCTGAGGACACAACCATAAAAACTAGGATATGACCATACACTTGGGATGTGACCATTTGCGTGGGGTATGATCGCAGACCAGGAAAGTGACCTCATACCCGGAATTGAACTGTGCTTCCAGAAGGTGACTGTGCATTTCAGATGTGACCGGACAGTATAGTCACGACTGCATGCACAGTTGCAACATTCTTTAATATTGCTATGTCAAGATATTTCTGTGGATTTACTGAACTGGCAGCTAATGGGACTAAATGCATTTTGTCATAGGTGTACTCTTGGCCCTTTGATCATTGATGGGAAAAAGTGTCAAACAGATCATACATTTAGACTATGTGAAGGTCTGCATCTGCACAATGTCACTTCAATTCCTGCTAGTGACAGTATAATAACCGAGTGCTCTGAATGTTTTAAAAGTGTACTAGTCTGCATTCTTTACACACATGGAGCAACAATTCTTTTAAATTGTACATTGTTTTGTACGTAGAAAATGTGAGATCTATGGACACCATTTTTTTTTAAAGAATAATGAAAAAATCCTGCTTTGTCTGAATAAGCTGGTTCAGGACTCCACCAGTAGACATTCTGCATAGTTGCTGATGCACAGCCGCAGTAAATGAATACAATTGTTCTTAATGGCTCAAACAGTATTTTCCCAACTGGAAAAGTCAGTCTACTGAGCGCAGTGCTTGCTACTGCATTCTTGCCAGTGGCTTTAACCAGAATGCTGCAGTACATCAATGAGTGTGCCTGTACTTTGTGTCTGTTAGCGTCGAGTGGACAGTGAGCTACACACAGAGAAGATTCTCTGCAGGAATCTGCCTCTCCTGATTTACGAGCCTCGGTATGACTCGGAATCTCCCCGCCGCAGCTGATTCTTTTTTTGTGTTCCGTGGAAAAAAACATTGAACTTGTTTTTCTCCTCGTTTTACAGAGGATTCATATTGCAGTGAAAGAAAGGGCACTGCGTGCAGGTCCTGAACCGTACGTCTGACACCACCTCAGCTGAACTGGGTCCTCTTGGTGCTTTGCATGGAAAGTTTGGAAAAACGGATAAAACAAACCATGTGTGAACACTGCTCGTGTGCCGGTGCTGTTGGAGTCTTCCTGTTTCGGCCTCTTCCCGGCTCTTGAGAAAAACAACGACGGACGCAAACGGCGTCCAAGCCCCGGGGTCCAAGTCCATTCAGTGGTATTTGGCTGAGGGAGAGTTTGGGAGATGTTTGAGATGTTTTGGGGGCAGTCGTGTGGGACTCGGCGCACAGGCTGAGTGAAAACAGGGCTCTTCTCCGGGCTCTGCACTAATGCTCCCTGGCTGTTTGGAGACCGCTCACAGAAGCAGCACGTGGTCACGCAGCCAGTTGTAGACCTCTTTCCTGGTATGCGGCTATTGTGCTCGTGTTTACGGCTTGCGGCTGTGGAACACACTGTGGCGTCTGAAGAACAAATCAAAAAGACACAGCTTGTAGCCCTCCACATGGGGCTATAGGCTCTGAGATCTACTCTCAGCTCTGGTGTGTGTCATGCTATCTGTCAGAATTACAGGGATAAAGAATCAGTGATAATGTGTTAGTGTTAGTATGTCATTGGTAAAGTGCTAGGGATTGTTTCCGTGCTAATGTCAGTGATAATATGCGTCTGTGACAGCATTCTCGCATTCTTTCTTATATGTCAGTGATAGCTTTGGTGATGGTGTCAGTGTTACTATAGGAGAAATAATGTGTTAGTGACAATGTTTATGGTAGTGTAATTGTACTCCCTCTCCTGGCCCAAAACAAGATTTCCCTTAGAGGGATTAAATAAAGTCATTTGTACTGTTCTGTATGAAGTCCCCGCGTGCACTCACAGAGGGCCGTCTTTTGTCTTCAGCGCCCCTTTCTAGAAAAGCCGCATAGTTTCGCAGCATACAGACTTCACTTGTAAACAATTTTGTAAACAAATATTTTGCTGATTTTTCCTTTTTCAGTTTTCAGTTTTTTGTTTTTGTTTTATGAGGTTTCAGACAATAATCTTTTAACTTGTCTGTCCTCAGTTTCTGAGTGCAAAGTAAACATGGAAATATTTCTGTGAGTTTTTTCCTGACGGTTCTACGTAAATGACTGTCCCCACTGCCACAGAGATAAACACTGACATTCAGCCGCAGGTCCAGGAGGCTGTCTGTCAGTGTGAACTTCGCTGCGGCAGTTGTGTCGCTATTCTTATCTTCACAGGTATCCTTGTGTGCACCCCAGCAGCCATGTGACACTCTCTACCTGTGATTTACAGTGCAGGCATTATGACCATCTATGGCAGGAAGGCCTCAGTGTTGGCTGTTTTCTTCGGGGTGTCAGAAATTAAGTTCTTAATTTTGCTGATTGATTGGCTGATTGAGTTCATACACCTTTTTTCTGAGGCTTTCCATGTCTAGACTTTATCCCGGTTTTAATGGCAAAAGAGCTGCAGCATAAGCTATTATGAATGTGCTGTTCATTATGCCAGTGTGAGACAAGGTGAAACTGTTGCTGGAAGCATTAAGAGCCTCCTCAGTAGTAATGAGTGATATGGACCCTTTGCTCTATGGTTTGAGTGGCCATATCCTGTGCGGATGAACGAGTCACCACAGGTCGAAGGCCATCCTGTGACATACGCAATAGGAAACTGGGTACAGCGTGACTGTGGAGAGGTCACATCCTGTCGGCACCCGCCCTGTCAGTGGGCTGTCAATCACAGGGTCTCCTGCCGTCTCACAGATACAGTGAGTTCCTTAGGTTTCTCTCATGATGTATGATGATACATACATGATACTGAAGAATTTACCTTGAACATATCGTCTGATTATTTTTAAAGTTATTTTTAAAAATGATCAATCCATTACTGATAAAGAATCCCTTGGACATTTAGTTGGGTATTCCAACCACACACCAAGCCATTGACTCAAGGCAGCCTAACACCCTAATATTAATGATGGCACCGGCTGTCCCCTTGTGTGAGATGAGGCTCTGCTCTTTCAGTAATGAACCTGGGTCCTATAAAGCCTGCAGGGCTTTTGAAACAAGCTCCTCCACAGGTGGGAGATGGTTGAGCTCTCTCAGTTTCAGCAAAAATACGTTGCATACTTCCTGATGTATGGCCACCATTTTCAATCAAACATTTTCATTTCTTTCTTGGGAGTCATTTCTCTCATAACTGTGAATAAAGACACAGTTTGAAAGGGAGAGGTGAGAGAATGCTGGTTCTGTCCTGAGAATAACCTTGGAAACGGTAGCACTTACTCATGTTTTTTTGAGAGATACCGACTGCAGATGTGTATTTATTGCAGTTATTATTCTAGTCTGTGTTTGATAGTCAGATAGGGGTTTGTGTTTACAGCTGCTCGGTGTGGCTTTGTGAGTACCTATATGAGAGTGGATATACTGTGTTTGCTTAGTGTCTATTTGTATTTTGCCCTGTGCATCTAGGTACTGTTGTGTAGGTTTCCCTGGAGAAGGGTTTCCACCAAATAAATAACAATCTCAATGACAATAATAATAAACTTCAGAATTATGGCTCCTTTTGACTGTGTGTGTGTGTGTGGAATGGGAGCATACTCATGGATGTACTGAATAACTGAGATGTAATGCAATGTATGACTGTCACTACAGTAATTGTAACATGCACATCTGTCATAATGCAAAATGAGTAACACTTGTGAAATAGAAAGTGACCATTTCATTTTTAATAGCAGGAAAGTTCTCTGAGGGATTTGCACAATACAAATGTCCTCCATTGGTCATGCTGGCTTTTAAAGATTTCACGATCTTTAACAAGGATGTGCATATCTGATTTCACTCCAACCTGTGCTCTTAATTTAATTTGCCATCATATATGTGATCTTGCCTTTAGCTACATTTATTGATAAACATGTGAAGGACAGCTGAAACAAAAACCTGCATACACACTAGCCCAGGAATGGAATTGTGCACCCCTGCTTTGACAGGATGAGCCCCCTGCAGCCAAGGATGTTGTCATTTTATATGACATAGAGACTCCTGAAGCAATGGACTATAATATTTTTATTAGGGTATATAAAAATATTGAAAAGGGGTGTAAAAACAGCTCCACAGTCATAAAGCATGGGGTCACTTTGGAATTGAAGGCAAAAAATGTCACAGAGTGGGTATTTTAAATGTTCCCATCAGAACCGTGACCAGCATTGATACTGTAAATGTAAATTCTTCTATTCTTGGATTGGTGTCCATCAACCAGTGACAATTTTTTTGATTTGGGAAGGAAAGTTGATCCAGAGTCAGTTCTGTTGTTTATTGACAGAGATTTACCTAGCTGAAAGTCATACATGGAGCCAGCCTCGCTCTCTTTCTCTCTCTCTCAAACTCCCTCACTCACTTACTCTCGCTCTCGCTGTCACTCTCTCTTTCATCATAAATCCACACAATGTTCATAAACATTTAAACTGCATAGCATACTAAACTTAAAAAATGCAGTTATATTACAGTGGAGAATACAGAATAATATTTTTGATTGCAGTTTTCATTTTAATTCTTCGCTTCTGGCATGTTACGAGGAGATTGCAAAAAAAAAGTAAAAACTGGAGCCATCCTTTTTTTTTTTTTTTCCTGGAATGAGATTATACAGACAGAAATACTGGCTTTTATCGGTATTGGCTAATAGAGGTAGACATCTCTCTCTCTCTCACTAAAATGACATGCAAGGCATAATCTGTTTTTTGTTGTTGTTGTTGTCAGTGTCTCACACAACTGTTTGCACTTTTCAGTGCAAACTTCAGTACGTGGGCAATGATCTGTGTTTCAGTTGAATTCCTCTCTTATAATATAATCTGCCTGCCTGCCAGTATGCTGTCTGTCCTGTGGTGAATGTATTGTTCTGTCATATCTGTTTGTATTGAATTAACTGCATTGTATTGGATGTTTTGTCACGTCTATGTTTGAATGTTAGAAGACCACAGTGGAAATAAGCCTGCTGTCTTTCTTGTGTTTCTATCCTCAATAATTTTTAAAGGATTACTGTCTGCTATGGAAACCACATATACAACATGCAACAAATATGACCCACAACACTATAATACTACTACTACTGCTACTACAACTACTACTGCTACTGCTGCTGCTGCTGCTGCTGCTGCTGCTGCTGCTGCTGCTGCTACTACTACTACTACTACTACTACTACTACTACTGCTACTACTACTACTAATAATAATAATCACATAAACAACAAAGAAAACTGTTAACATTAAGGTGTGAAGAACATAAAAATGATAATACATGTATCATAATATAAATTAATATGTTTAGTATAGGTTTAAAAAGGCAAATTATGGTAAATTACCTTTTCAAATAGATCAACAAATAAAAATTGTAAAGAAATACATTTGTTCTCTTTCCCCATCCTGTAGGAAGTGGCTACATATTTGCCTTCTTGTGGGCCTGCAGGCCATTCTAATATGACAGATAATTTTTTGTTGTCACTCATAATGGATCTTGAGGAAATCAATGTTCATATCTTTAAATTCTTCCCATTTTTTGATCATAATATGTGCAATATGAAAGAAAATGAATAGGATAAATAAGGATTTCTTTGTAATTTAACATGTTTTTGAAAAATTCCTCATGCAGGGATTCTCTAGGGTGTTTTCCCATTTGATGTAATCTTGGTTGGTAATGGAACCCCATACTTCACTACCATAAAGAGCAATTATTTTAATTACACTGTCAAATATTTGAATCCAAATTTGAATGGTTGGGTTTAAATTGTATAGCCTCTTCTTTATGGTGTAAAAAGCCTTGTGTGCCTTCTCCTTTAATGCATTCACAGCCAGGTCAAACCTCACTAAAGCACTGATAATAAGACCCAGGTAAGTATAAGTAGCGATATGTTCATGGATGTTGTTTCCTGAAGTAAAGTGGAACTTATTTGCCTGAGATCTTGTCTTTTTCTGAAATATCATGACTCTGGTCTTATCCATGTTCACTGACAGAGCCCCATGCATGTCTTGCATGCCCAATATTTAGCTTTTACCACGTGATTGAAGAATTTCAGTAGGGCACTCTGCATATCAGGGCTGCTATGCTTTAACATCTCAGCACTAATTGGCTGTCAGGCCAATTAGTTTTCCCTGATTTGAAGGCTCTGAGTTTGTCTTGCAGCTCCTTGGTAGTTATATGATTGTCTAGGGGGTTTTGGTTGTCTTTACATGATTCTATTTGTTAAAGTCTTTCAGAAATTGAATTACGTCGAGTCTGTTTTTTAGGTGGATTATTTTGGTAGAGGTTTTCAAAATATTTTTTCCACATTTTTCCATTTTGTGTAGATAATTCTTCTGTTTTTATTGAATTTAGTTTTTTCCGTGTTTCCCAGAAGTGGTTTTGGTTTATTGACTCTTCAGTTTTGTTTAGCTGTGTGTTGATGGGTTCCAGTCTTTTACTGTTTATTGTTTGTTTACATTGTTTGAGTATTTCACTGTATCTTAGGCATAAATCTTGGTTTTCAGGATTTTTATGTTTTTGGTTGGATAGAGTTCTTAGCATTTGGCAGTCCCTATCAAACCAGTTTTCATTACATTTCTTATGATCATTTCTCACATTTATATTTTTTAACTTGGATGCTCTCTCTCTCTCTCTCTCGTTTTTACTCTTCATAAAGTGGACATCAGAAGTATTCATCCATCAGTTGGTGCATACCACTGGTGTTATCCACAACGTTTATTGTTAATGTTAACAGCATGTTAACAGTGTGCTTCTCTGACTGTGATTTCTGTAATTATTTCTGTCCTTCGGAACACTGAGGTTTTTTCCAGGGCTGAAATCGTGTTCATTGGCAGAATCCTATATTCCCCATAGCTTGCAGGAGGAAACAATGATCACTCGGTCTCCTCTTCTAGGGACTCAGGCCTCCCTGTGGTGCTGATGAAAAAGCACACAGCCACGAAGGGGAGATGAAATGTCTCTGAAATGTAAAACGTGCCCACGTGCCCTCAGACCGGTGGTGGCAGGGGTCCGACTGATCTGTGAGTAGACCTGCTCTCCAGACTGTAAATGACAAATTGATCCTTTGCTTTGACCAAGACTTCTTTCACCATAAATGCCTTACAGATGTACTGATTTACAGACACACAGAATTTCTGAGCGACTCACTGCTCTGTCCCAAGGCGCCTCTGTTCAAAGGGATGTGATATCTCTCAACTTAAAATAACGGAGAAGAAAATGCTAATTGATGTGAAATTGGCTGATTACACTTGTACAGCTGGTGAATTATGCAGTGTAGTTTATTAGCTACTGTCTTCTAGGGTGAGTGCCATTTTGGCTAGAGTGGTTTCCTGTCTCTTGTGTTGTTGCTTTTTTCATAGATTCATAGACTGTTGTCCTGCACAGTGTATGTGAGTACATGATTGGAAGACATATTATTTTCAGTCGTAGCTTTGATATACATTGACAATGTTAAATACAGGGTGGAAGGTATGCTATTGTGGTTAAATATCAGAATATGAAATCTTAGACTGTAATTTGCCTGTAGGAATAATTACATTTTATTAATGGTGCTTATCATGAGATAAAGTTAATTAAAACAATAACTATAAATAAGGCGGCTAATAATTTGTAAATAAATAGTAGGGTAACATGAGAGAAGACACCTCTGGGTTAAAAAAGAGTGGGATCTTTGATTTCATATTATCCTTTAGAATATCTGTGTCACATGACTTTATCTATGATTGTCTGTTCAAAAACTGTTCTGGCAGCCTGAATGGCAAGACATGTTCAGCATGTGGTAAGTAATTCAGCTTTCATCATATATAATTAAAATACAAACATTCATATAAGCTGACAGTATTAACTATGAACAGTAACTATGGTTTTATTTAGTAGAATTTGACTTTGGAATATCTCCTGGGATACGTTGCCAGATAAGAGGTAGTATAGGATTCATTTTATAATTTTGAGAATACATGTACATAGAGTTTCACAATTGATAATATTTTCATATACACTAGTAAAACTCACTTTATTGTGTATAGAAAAATTAATTTGGCCATTTTATCTTGGTGTGATGCCTGTAAAAAGGTTCAAGTGCCTTTCAAGGAAGATCCACTTTTGAGACAATTGCAGATTAGAGCTGGACCAGGATCATCTTCGCAAAGTAAGACAAGTCTTTATACATATGAAGTGGAATTGCAGGCTCTTCAGTGTGAGAATCAGTATTCTGTTGATAGAATGAAGGTCTCTTACAAATGGACCAGGGCTGGCTCACTGAGGTGTTATCTCCCTGGAAAAACACATCAGTGGGGTTTCAAGGTTTTTCTACTTGTAGGAGTGTCTGGCATTTTTTAAATGCCTTTTAAGCTTACACTGGCTAAACCACATACAGCTCATCAAAGGGACCAGTGAAAGTGCTTTGTCTTTGAACAAATGTTGTAGTTCTTCTCTACAAGACCATCAAAAAATCCACAGAACGAGTTGTCTATTTTTCCAAATTCTTCACTACCCCTTGTCGCTCACTTACAGTAAGTCAGTCACGTGGCCTGCGCGGCTCGGGTGCCATCTGAAAGAACGGGCAGAAGGAGTAAACATTGGAAGATGACCCTGACCTGCCAAAAAGAGAGGAAGGAGTAGCTTTGAATACAATCGACAACGGGGCAGAGCTGTCACTCCAGCCAGCTCCTGTGCTGATACGAGCTCAGTGAAAGAGGACAGGCATTGTTCCCGAGAAGTGGGGAAACAGACAAGTTGTGGCTGCTTGCCCAAACATAGTGACACAATACAATGTGCACAAGGCAGGGGGCGACCTTGCTGATATAATGGTGGCCTTGTACCGTACCCCTGCAAAATCCCACTGGTGGTACACGGGCTTGTTGGGAGATGGCTGGTATAGTTGTCAACAATGGATGAATATTTTACCGGCATGATGCTAGTGTTTGTTCAACTTTGTATCCAGGCACAAAAATCTGAACAGTCAAGATGGAGGTTGCTGAAGCACTTATCCATGGTGCTAAAGTGAAGAAGGAAAGGCCTGCAAAAGACAATCAGGATGATACACCAGCCAGAATCTTTCAGAAGCCAACTGTCCCAAGACATTTGCTCTGACAGGATGGACCACCTCCCCGTTTTCACAGAGAAGGGGCGATGCAGGCTGTGCCCAGATGGACTACTGAAAATAAGCTGTCACATGTGGTGCCCACCTTTGCACTCTCACAGGAAAAAACCCTCATAACTATTTCCACAGGTTTTATGTCAAGCAAGAGAGAAAAATGAACACAAAAGTCGGAAGAATGTGAAAACATTGGGAAAATGCAAAAAAGATAAATCAGTGTGGTTAATGTGTTGATGCCACAATTAAGTTTTTCAAGTACTGTTACTGTAACTGTTTCAAACATGAAATCACAAAGTGAAGGTTTAAATTTGGAAAATTAATTAAAAACAAAATCCGTGATTTCACAGCTTGGCATGTTGATGTATTTTAATTCCTGATTATTCAAGGGGTTCATGGGTGATTAAGTAGTGCATACTTCATAAGGGTGGGGTCGTTAACCCCCTCATTTGACGCCTGGCATTCTAAATACCAAACACAAGTGCATCAACAGTTAAAACACGTCACTTATCTAACATGAAATATATATTTAATTTTATTTGATTTAATTTGGTAATTATTATCAAAGATATAAATTATCTATTTAATTAAGTTTTAAATAAACTTTTCACAGTTGCATGCTGATTTTGCTGACCGGTTGGTTCATTTTGACAAGAATTGCATGATGAACCTTATTCATCACTTTTAAAATGTAAAATATCAAAATATGCACAAATTTCCTGATTGAAATCTTCTGAGTCTCCTTTTATTCAGACTAAAGAAATGGGTCACTCTAAATTCAGCCAGGTTTTTAACTTTAAATCTTTCTTCATATATCATCTGTTTGAGACCAGACTGGACTAGCTTTCCTTTTCTGTACCTTTTCTTGTGAGTCTGGGTCTGTTTAACAATAGTATTTCCAATGGGATGTAACTATGACTGTGTAGTGGGCAGGATTTACAGGGTTCAAACCACCTCATAAATCAATTTGTCAGGACTCCCAAATTATGTTTTTTTGCCCCCCTGTGTTTGGACTCCCCCACTTCTGAAATGATTCTGGTTCTGGTACCGTTGTGCTTATCCATCTGCAAAGTATTTTTCGTTTTCAGTATTGCAGTGAGTATGTTTGTATGTTTCTGCAGTAGTGCAGTGAGTGTGTTTGCATGTTTTGGCAGTAGTGGTGTGTGTGAGAATGTGTACATGTTTTCTGCAGTATTGCAGTGATTGTGTTTGTATGTTTGAGCAGTAGAGTGGTTTGTGTGAGAGAGAGTGTGTGCAGCAGTACACTGCGATAGATCTGTCTATAGATCTATTTGATGTTTTCTGTGTGAAATGTTTTTTTTATTATTCCTATATCATGTAATTACAATTAAGAGGACATAATGGAATGATACAAGTTTAGTGACTTCCTCTGAGATTAAGAGGACTGCAGTCATGCTTTTATGAAGCAAGCCTCACAGTTTCTATATGAACAGGAATAATTATTGCCAATACCAGCTGGCAGTATGTAGGGAGATTGCCTCAACAGGGTACATAGCTGTGTGGGCCAGAGATTAGGGTGAGAGGTGCAAAATAGTCATTGTATAATCAGTGGCAAGCATCCCAAATATTTTAATCAATAAAGTAGGCAATAATCCTCAAGAACTATGTGTTCCTACATGTCTTGATGAGGAAATTCCGACAAGAGTGTGAACTCAGCCGCACCTTCAGCTGCCTGGTACAGAAGTGAAAGGTGTTTTGAAGTCTACTGAACAGAGAGAAATCGAGTGTGTGCTGTTTGCTTTCGCAACACTGTATCTGCACTGTAAAGGTCCATCTGCCCAGGCTTCAGGTGAAGGGTGAGTGCTTCAGATGGAAGAGCAAGTCAAACATTAGTAAGTTTTGCTGCCTGTAGTCTTTAGTTAATTTAGCTTAACAGATCCGATTCAGAGCCCTTAGCATATGTGTTAAATATCCTTTTTGTCCTGCTGGAGATTTACTGGAGCATTTGTACAGGGTCTTGCAATGGTATGCAACAGCAACACCATGCCTGGGATATGAATCTGCCAATTCCTCGTTTTAACCACCACCTAAAAGTGTCTTATTGAAATATAGTTATTTCTTATTGGTTATTGCTTATTAAAAATAAATAAATAAGTTATACATTTTGACATAAAAATATTTTTAAATGAAATAAAATCTAATCAAGGTATAGCACATTTTACAAATAATTTATCACGATATGCTTCACCTTATAACCTTTTCCTAAAACACCACAAAGCAAGTGAAAGGTGGCAGTGGGAAGGAAAAACTCCCTGATGACATGTATAGAAAAACACCTTAGGAGGAGCCAGGTTTCGTAGTAGGAGCCCATCCTCCTCTGGCCACTGTGGGTTCATAGAAACAACACTCTGTTATTTCTGTCTGTGTGATAGACTCTAGACAGAAGGAAGCATGTGGAGGTGGTGGATCTGGGGTGTGTGGTGGGTTGGAGTGAAGTAGGCTCAGGAGTGGCTAGAGACTTGGACAGGCGCCACCTTAGTAACAAAGAGAAACAAAATAGGGAGTTAGGGAACAGCTATAAGTAGAACACAAAGATAGAGAGTGGAGAAACGTATAACCCCCACCCAGAGTTTCCTATGTCAGGCTTTGCACAGCTCATAGTGAAAACTTCAAATGAAGAAAACTTACTTCCAATTAACTATTATTTTTCCATTTTCATTAACACACAAAATATCATTTTTGCAGGTTTTTCTTGCTTAGCTCAATGACAGTATATAAAAAAGGAATTATGTCCTGCTGTCAGTTCCTTCAAAAGAAACAGAAACAAGCACTTTCAGTTATCTGAGTGAACTTGTTACATGCCACATTTTCATCAACATTGACCATCATGTACAGTTTACTTTATTGAATAATTTTCCTAGTGCAAACTGAGTTGCATCAGCATAATTACATGGTGTGATCTGGCTTTGAGTGTGCTTTTGTTGTCTGTATTTGTGACTTACAGTCTTACAGTACTGGCAGCTCTGATTTACATTTTATTACATTCAATTAGCAGATGCTTTTATCCAGAGTGACTGACAAAGGGTCTGATATTCTCTCAGCAAACCCAGCCGCCTCCTCATTTCATCCTGAGAGAGGAAGGAGACAGTTCTGCTAAGAGAACACACAAACAAAAATACTGATCAAAAGAATTACAGAAATTTCTGAAATACAATATGATGTGTTATCACATTTTAAATATAAATTAATTGCACCCTCAGTTCAGTCCTTTGGGTTAACAACAGAGATGTGCAGATTAAAGGAATTTGATTGCTACATTCAATGATTTTGCTACATTCAATAATTTACTTTAAGATGTGGCTAATTGATTCAAACACTTCGGTATATTGCTGTCAACAGTTAAACGGGTATGTGCTGATAGCGGTCATAAACCAAACTCTATATCATCACAAGCGTTGCAAGCTAATTATAGAGGGAATACCAATCATTTTTAAGTAAGTTGTTAATGAGTACTTCACTTGTGGCAGCAAATCCAAAAAGTAATACATTCTCAGTTTATATGAATTGTGCTTTGAAATGCGTAAATGCAAAGCACTGAAAGAGTATATGCACAAGTGACCCTGATCTGAATTAGGTATTTTTTCCCAGAAATGTTTTCTGAGCAGGTTATAAATGGGAAAGAACTTTTCTGCTCCTCCCCACACTGATCTATTCTCCGTCTGTTCTTCATCTCCGGACAAACAAAACCCCCAGAAGAGATGAACTTTCCCCTTTTCATCCAAAGTGATGTGTTTAGGTCTGTCAGTCCTTGTCCTGGTAGTGAAGGGGTATGCACTCCTGGGGCAAGCATTTCATTGCTACTGAAATAAATCTCCTGCACCTTAAAAAGATAAACCACAACAGCCCTGATTGTGAAATAACTATGAAACTGTGAAATAAGACCATTTAGGGAAAATACGTCTCTGCTGTTTGGCAAAGATGAATTTCTGCGTACATACTCCCAACTTACAGCAGCAGATACATAACAAAGGTACAGCTGCCTATTGGGCACTGGAATGTCGTGTTGCAACGTGCTAAATTTGACAAAATAAGAATACAACATGTAGACTGAAAAACAACACTGTGGCAAATAAGAGCGTCCATCCATCAGCAATTAGGCCTACATCGCCATCAGAAAAATCATGTGCATCACACCTCATGTCAAATATATATATATATATATACATATATATATATATATACTAAAATGGAAATATAAAGACATGAAGACAACTGAATGGGTCTTCATATTAGGTTTATCTTTATTAACCAAATTAATTAAATAAAACATTTGTTTAAATGTTTTGGGCAGCACCTCCACTGAGTCATTTGAGGGCAAACTATTATTTCTTAATAATAACCTAGGTAATAGAGACATTCTTACGTATATACAAGTAATAAGATGACATATGAAATTCAAAAATGAGCGCATCAATGTAAGCCAGCACTCACAGCCCAAGGTGCTTAGGTGCACCTGCTCATTAATACCCTGCTCCTCTGAGCAGCAAATCATGTGGCTGCAACTTCATATAGGCTATAAAGTATGAAAACATGGTTGCTGTTGCTGTTCAACAAAACATGATCCTCTCAGTGGCTTTGGTCATGTGGTATGATTGTTGATGCCAGACATGGCAGTCCCAGCATTTGAAAATGGCTGCCCTCTTGGGATGGCATGGATGGGCTACAGCAGCAGAAGACCATGCCAGGTTCCACTCCTGTCGGGTAAGTACAGTAAGATGAGTCTACAATAGGCACGTGATCACTAAAACTGGACAATGGAAGAGTGGAAAAATGTCCCCTCCTCTGAAAAATCTTGATTCCTGTGTGACATGCATTTGGTGTAAACAGCATGAATCCATTGATCCATCCTGACTTATGTGAATACAGCAGGCTGGTGGTGGTGGTGTAATGGCACGGGAAGTGGTTTTTTTTTTTTTGCACACATTAGGCCGCTTAATACTACTTCAGTATCATTTGAATGCACCACCATACCTAAGCCTTGTTGCTGATCATGTGCATCCTATTATAGTCACAATCTCCCCTTTTTGAAAGGGGTACTTCCAGCAGGATAATGTACAATGTCACAAAGCTCGTTTCACAAACATGACAGTAACTTCATTGGCATGCAGTCACCAGATCTCAATCTAATAGACCACCGCTGGGATGAGGTGGAACAGATGGGTTACAGCATGAATCAGTAGGAACTGTGTGATGCTAACAAGTAGGCATGGACCAAAATTCCTTGTTGAATACATGTCAGAAAGATTTCAGACTGTTCTAGAGCTGTACACTAGACAGGTGTGCCTAATAAAGTGGCCATAAAAACCTACTTTACAGTAACCTCATTTGTTTCAGTTGGGTGTAATGCTTTGCAAAAAAAAAACAGCTTGAATGCATACTGATTTTACTGTCCTGAAACCACAGACTGTATAAAAATAGCTCTGAAACCCGCAGACAGAAAACAGGCGTAATCCCTGCCATTAACACTTAATGAACTTCGCCAAGACAGGATATCCGTTACATGATCTTGACCCGGAAGTTGTGATGGCTAGCTTCGAGTTTGAGAAATGGTAGCGTGCGTTATCGTTAAATGTACATTCTGAATGGTTTGTTAGAAGAGGGTAGGTTTAAAATAAGAGTTTAAAGTTCATTGTATAAAATCTTTGTCTACGATGCCGGCGGCTATTTGATCTTTGGCTGGCTACTAACTAGGAAGAAGAACAGTCGGCAGCATCGCTTGATCGCCTCTGTTTGTCATGTAGCTGGCTAGCTAGTAGCTAGCTGGCGGCACCACTTTCTGGCCATTGAAGACCGGGGATTAGTCTTATTACATTAAAGCCCTGATGCCCGAGCAAGGCCCCAGGATGAACGGGTTCTCACTCGGTGAGCTCTGTTGGTTGTTCTGTTGCCCGCCCTGCCCCAGTCGTATCGCCGCCAAGCTTGCCTTCCTGCCCCCGGAGCCCACGTACTCGGTGCAGACGGACGCCAGCGGGACCTGTAGCCTCCACCTGAACGAGCGTGCGGACTGGCAGTATTCTCAGCGCGAACTGGACGCGGTGGAGGTATTCGACACCAGAACCAGCCGTGGGAACCGGGTCGGATGCATGTTCGTGCGTTGCGCTCCGAACAGTCGCTACACCCTCCTCTTCTCTCACGGTAACGCGGTGGACCTTGGCCAGATGTGTAGCTTTTACATTGGCTTGGGCTCGAGGATAAACTGCAATGTCTTCTCTTACGATTATTCGGGGTACGGCATCAGCACTGGGAAACCGTCAGAAAAGAATCTTTATGCCGACATCGAAGCTGCCTGGCAAGTTCTGCGGACCAAGTGAGTAAATAACAACGCTCTTTACTCAAATATTGTGTGTACGCTGTTCTACAGCATTAGCAGCCTGCGTAAGTTTAGCTAATTGGCTGACTTTTCAGTTTAGTGCGGTCCCTCCCGCTCTACATTGCCATGGTTACCGTTGTAGGCTTGGTTTTGTCGTCAGTTACATTTCACATTTCGCCACCCCGCAGACCAGACCTGGCGTTAGCCTATGTTTATGATGTCTGCCTTTTTTAACGTATAGTGACCATCTTGAAGATAACCGTCTTAATATTGAATACACTGTGATCCATTCAATAAACTAATGGAACTGCACGTTTGCAAACATGCTTCAGCAGGTAATTTTGTGTAAATATTCGCCAAACGTAGGTCAGTTACGTGGTTGTACAGATACCGGATGTTCATATAATTTGCCCATGGCATTACATGAAACGGTCCATCCAGTTGTGGCTGCATGGGTAGTAGTGAAGGAATTGGGCTCATGGCCAGATGGTTGCAGGTTTTATTCCCCTGTTGGATACTGGATGTGTGCCCTTAAGGGTGGCTCCTCTACTCAATATCCACTTGTACACACATTAAATGTATGTCACCTGGTCTAAGGCTTGCTAATAAATGTTCAAAATGGCATATCAGGTTTTCTAATTCTGTAGGCCTGATGAATCCAGTGAGTGAAGCTCATACAGACAACTGATGTAAATTCTGGCAATTTAGCAAACATCTTTCTTCATTAAAGTCTTTTTCTAAGTTTTCATTGATAGAGGCAGTAAATCGGTCTCCAAAGAATGATCTCGTGAGAAAATGTGATTCTGAATTCCATTTCTGAACATTTATAATAAATCCTAAAGGGCAGTGTTTTATTTTTGGTCTGAAAGGTCAGTGTTTTATATTAGACAATAAACGGTGCAGTGCTGAATAATGATGAGGTTCGGTTTGACATTCATGTCTGAGGTCCAGACAGCAATGGTAGGAAAAGAGTTCTGGGAGAAAGACGCTCAGCAGTTACGCAAGGTTCACTGAAAGACTCTTTATAAACAGAGATAACCTTGTGATATTCATGGTTTTTATTTAATGCCTAATTGCCGGTGAAATATCATTGTTTTCTTTTTCAGGAGATGGGAAATACTGCAATAAATAGTTCAGGGACAGCATGGTGCCACTTCCCCATTGTTATGGGGTAAAGCATCAATGTAAAACCTGTACAATATTTATCAGTGGTTAATTAAACTCTAAAACGTATGCTGCTGCACTGCATCTAAACCAGCACTCTAGGGAAACACGGGGTGCTCTGCTCTTTCTGCTTGTTGTTTTTCACAGTCGCATTATAGCAATCGGAAGAATGGGCCTCAGTGAGTAATTGATGTTCTTGGAACTTGGAGCACTTTCCGAAGTGCCATCAGCTTGAAATGCCCATGTGTTTGTGCTTAGAGAGCCCTCACTGGGGCTAATGTGAAAGCAGTTCACAAGCACTTGATTTCTAACCCTCTCCTAGATAAATCAACTTACTAATAACTTTTAAGCAGCAACTACTGCAATCCTCACTCGTCTGATAGGCAGTGCGTTTTGAGATCTGCCAGCAGTGCTGTAGCCAGTCATGCAGATTCAGCCTGTGAGAATCTGCACTAGGGGCTAGTGCTGCAGCTTGACGTTAGCACCCACAGGGCTCTGTAATGCCCTCATTTAAACACCAGTAGAATCTCGTGCAGTTGCTGCAGGTTTGGTAAGTCCTGTTTGATGTGTGTGTGCTGCTGTGAGTGAGGAGCACTGATTTTTCAAAAAGCTCCTGCTGTAGGAGCCTCTCCCACACACACACATGCACACACACACACACACACGCACATGCACACACACACACACACACACACACAAACTGCGCCCACTGCGCCCACTCTATTTAGTGAATCACTGAATTGACTAGAACCTCATTAGCTTTCCCTTCCTGCCCACAAAAATTACATGCAAGACAATCTTTTTTTTGTTGTTGTCAGCTTTTCACACAACTGTCTGCACTTTTCAGTTCAAGCTGCAGTACATGGGCAATAGTCTGTTTTTCAGTTTAATTTTTCTCTCTCTCTCCCCCCTCCCCCCTGCCCTCCCTCTCCTCTCTCTCTCTTCTAATTCCACCCCTCCGTCTCTCCTCTCCATTTTGTTTCTTTCCCCCTCTCTCTCCCTCTCACACACATACACTCACATCAGATTGGTTTTATAAAATGACTGGAGTGACTTGACTCCCCAGCTATGGCTGTGGCATCAGTTTGTGTAAAGGGAAAAAAGTATCACTGTCTAGGCTTTCACAACTCGGCCACTGGCAGTCTGAAATGAGCAAGCTAATTTGTGCTGCCAGATATTAGATTGATGGGTCAGTATTCTGTATTCAAACCAGTCAAGAAGAGGGGTGGAGATAGGGTGATGACTTGCTTATGTCGAAGCAGGTTTTCACCATAGACAGTGAGTTTGGTGTCATTATAGGTGCTAAAATGTGTGGAATGTACTCCGTGCACAGCTTTGATAGCACATAGTGGCTAAACCTGTTCCTCTGATGAAAATAATCGGCTCATTTTTAAGTTTCTCCTAATCGTTGCAGCCAGTGTCCTATTCATTAGTGTGAACATATGGTATTCATACTTCAGAGAGACACTTTATGACAGTGTTCCTCAGGCATTGTAAGGTCAGCATTAATTAGCATTTGTCACTTCCGCCAAGGTCATCTAAATTCTGTTTGACTGTGGATCTGACAATTGGGGGGACAGTGGTGGCATCTCACGCAGAGTTTATCTATAAATGACTAGGCTAAGTGATCCCAAAATTGACCCCTGTGACCCCAGAACCGTCATATCACTGAGAGGCCCTTTATTCTGTTCCCAAGTCACTGGCATGTGCTACGGAGGCCAGAAGTCAGGGTCATTCAGGCAAATTTTCTGAGATCTTGAGAACTCCTATTTTGAGTATACATGGGAGAAGGAAGTAGTTCAATAAAATGGCTTTTTTAATTTGAAATGGACAGAAAAATTACAGAAAAACGCTTTTCTTCAGAAGCTGACGAGGGTTTGTCAGCAGGTTCTGTTTCCTACCCCCCACTGCTGAAGCATTTTATTTCACTGCAAGTCAATAAAGGGCTTTCAGATCATTCTGGTCCGTGGTGTCCATAGATCAATCCTCCTCAAAGCAGTTGAAGATGAGGTGTTATCTGTATGTGATTTGTGCTTTACAGTGATGGCATCTCCTGATATGAAGTGTAACCTGTAGGTATAGCCTATGTCCTTTGTGTGTTACGGTAATGATATTTCCTGTTATGAACGCAATCTGTAGGCATATGTGATGTAGGGCATGCCCCACTGGGTGAAAAATTTGTACATGTTTAAGTCAAATGGGTAAATTTGTTGAATTTTGAGGGGAAAATTAAGAATAATTTTGTGATTTTCTAAGCAGTCCAGTCATATACCCCATGCAGTTGTATAAACTTGCAAGATGCTTGAGCCTACACTTGAGCTATCAAATCTATATAATAATAATAATAATAATGACTTGGGGAGTTGAGATGCATGACTCGTTCGAAAGAGACTACATTCATTGCGGAAACCCCGCTCTGATCTCCTTCGCATGTGTGCTATAGCAAGGGGAGAGGGGGAAGCTGATTGGCTGTGTGAGAGAAGAGCTTTGCTGAAGCGATGGCACAAATCACATAGCGAACTTTTATCTTTATTATGAAAGTAAAAGATATATTGTCTTCATTCTGAAGCACTGGTGGGACAAATTAAACTATGGCAGGCCGGCACAGTTAATTTAATTAATGGAAACTGCTGCAGAATTGTTCCAAACCAGAACAGAGGAAAAAAGAGAGAATGACAATTAAGAACACATATGAGTGGTGCTCGCAGGAGAAAATGTGTCTCCCTCAGCATGCCCAATCATATCTTGTAAGCTATGCCTGCGTATGCAACTAGCTTTGGACGGCAAAGAAGAAATGTGTGCAGGGATGGATGTGTTCATTTTGATTTGTATGAATCCTGTTGCTGCAGCTTAGGCTGTTTTACTTCTCTTGACTGATGCATCTCTGTAATCAGATTTGAGTAAATATCTGCGCTTGCATCAGATAGCAGCATTTTTCCGATAGTGTGAATAGCTGTGGTTAAAAGGTGGCTGTTCTCCACAGCAAAAGGCAGAAACCCGTTTGGTAAAAGGAGTGCGGAGTTTGAGTGCCAGTGCATGGGCAGTGTTCCATAAGGTTCACGGGAAACAACGCCATGAGCATTTACACTTGTGAGGATTAGTCAATGAGATTTCCACGGTGTTCATTGTGCCCAAACGGCTTTATCATTCAGTTGCCAACGGTTTGTGTATCTGAATCATAATGGTTGTTCATTAAATTTGTGGATTTAGGCAAGGGTAAAGTAAAAGAGGTCTTTGTGTCACCTGTGGAGATATTTGAGGGAAAGTTGGGACCTCTGATTAGTTTTGCATTCTTGGAGTGCGGGTGGGTCACCTGAAGTTGGTGTTTTGGAGGCGCGTGTGCCTGAGCAAACAGATTATTGGCTGCATTTCTGTTTTTACTTGGACTGTGTTGTCATTCCACTATTTAAATGCGTAAAGCCATTCAACAATAAATGACTGCCATTAGCCTCCAGAACAACCAAAACTATATTTCAGGCCTTGAAATTTGTCATTTTTAGGGCAAGGCCACTTTGGCCTTGTCTAAGCTAAAATTTCACAGGGCACCCAGCCAAAATCAGAAGGCAGCCAATCAAGGCCAATATGATTGTAAATCACTTTTCCCATTCATACACTCACAAGTCACAAGAGAAAGAAGCATATACTGTTTACACAACAACTGTTTATTTGTACCACAAAACAAATATGGTAAGTACTGTCGAGTGCTCAGATTGCCGGTTTAAACAAAAACTGTTTGTTTATACCACCACAAAACAAAAATATGTCAGGTACCAGTAAGCGTTTAGTTTGTTGATATAAAGCAAAACTTTGTAATTTCCTCCATTAAACAAAAAAGGGCCGATACATGGGAATGACTATATTCCTAGACACGTTTGTCCTGATATTTACAAACAGGCCAATATATTATTTCTACAGTACTGCAGTATTTATAATATACATTATTTATATTTCTGTATCGTTACCCTTGCATATGGCATATATATAGTCATATGGCATTTATGTTTTCATTTAGTTTGATTAAACCAAAAAATAAAATTATATATATATATATATAGCCTATATATATATGCAAGTTCTCAAATTGTGTGTGAATGCCTGTATATTTTTAGACATGTAAATATTTTTTCTTTACAATGCTGTGCCATATAGTGTTTGTATTCACATTATCTGTGTATTGTTATCCTTGCTGTGACATGTTAATTTCATTGCCAGATAGCTAGCTAATGCTTATTGATAGCTAAATTGTTTGCTTGAAGTAGCTGTGTACAGCAGATGCATGTTTAACACAAGTGGTTGAAAGTGGTAGGCTATTTAGAAGAGTTGAGAGTAAAACCCGCTATCTGGAGCGTTAGGCCTTTTCAATACCATGGCAACAAGCTGAACGTTACCACTTGGGCGAGCAGTGAAAAAAAATCCTCTGGAGCACGTGTTGGATTCCAGTCCCGGAGGGTTTCAGTGTCTGCTGGTTTTTGGTGCATTTCAGCATCTGCAGTTCATTTAATTCATTAGTTAGCCACCAACCGCACATCTTTTTCTCAAGGCCTTTCTCAAGGCTGCTGATTGAAAGGAAACTACAAAAACCTGCAGACACTGTGGGCCCACCAGGTTTGACAGCCATATAGGGTATAAGGCAAGGCACATAAGTGCAGGCAGCTATTTTTTAAAGGCCATTCAGGCCAAAAGGCAGGACATCCATGGCAAAGGGGGTATGGTGCCGTGTCATTTGAGCCCTGATATGTCAATTTAGCTAATATTCCAGAGCATAATTTTTCGAAGAGCATTTGTCTCATCGATCTGTCTGTATGTGTTTAAATAGCCATGGTGTCATTCTATGTTATGGTCATATTTGGCCTTTTGCCATATTTGAAGATGATTTGTAAAGGTTCAGTATCATGGTTATTGTTGCCGCTTGGCCAGCTATATGCAGTTGACCTTGATTTGGCAGACATAATTATTGTTGCCGTCAACCTGCTGTGGCTTTCCTTGCTTTTAGTTCTGACGTCTAAAGTGGGAACTAACGTTTCTGTAGAGATGGGACACACCTGTGATGTATTTGCCAGGTAACCATTTATTGTCTGCGAGCATTTGTCATTTATAATTGTATTTATTAAAATGAAGTACAAGTACAATTTGTCCCTTCCTAATAATGTTAACTATTTTGAGGGCATCACTTTGAACATTGTGTCACAACTATGCAAGGACTTTATAACAGGATAAAGCAGGATTTAGTTGAAAGCGCTATTCGCTGTTGGGAGTCTCAAACAGTTTCACAGGGAGTGTACTAGTGCAGAGAGGCTGCGTTTCTGAGGGTTTTCTAGAACCTACTTCAATGTTGCTTGGTGCGATGACAGTACCCTGTCTTTTGGCCAGTGCATTTCTCTCTCTGTGTCCAGAAGCTTCTTTGGAAAGATTGAGAGAGGAACACTGCTGGCTACTGTCTTTATGTGGGTGTGTGAATGGCAGGCTTTTACGCAGCTAAGAAGTTTACCCTTTGGCTACACTGACAGTCTCCCTCTCCCCCCTGTCTCTCAGGTACGGTGTGACCCCTGAGAACGTTATCCTGTACGGGCAGAGCATTGGCACGGTGCCCACGGTGGACCTGGCGGCGCGGTACGAATGCGCGGCCGTCATCCTGCACTCCCCCCTCATGTCCGGCCTGCGGGTGGCCTTCCCCGACACCCGCAAGACCTACTGCTTCGACGTCTTCCCCAGGTGAGCGCCCCGCCAGACCTGCTGCTTCAGCTGGGCTCTGGGGGGCCCTGCTGCAGCCCTCTCTTTTGTGTGTGTGCGTGCGTGTCTTTGCGTGTGTGGATGCGTGTGTCTTTGCCTGCGTGCGTCTTTGCATGTGTGCGTACGCGTCTTTGTGTGCTTGCGTGTCTTTTTGTGTGTGCGTGCGTGTCTTTGCATGTGTGCGTCTTTGCATGTGTGCGTACGCGTCTTTGTGTGCTTGCGTGTCTTTTTGTGTGTGCGTGCGTGTCTTCGCATGTGTGCATGCGTGTCTGCGTGTGTGTCTTTACAACTGTGTGCTTGTAGGTATTGCCACTGTACACAGGTAAATCTCAGGTAATAAGCAGCCTGGTTAGACCTTTTTCTGAGAGAAATTCAGAGTGCCAACCCCTGCTGTCATAAATGAGCCAGTGGGACTGATGAATGTGTGGTTCAGCCTAGCTGTCACTTGCGTAATCATACATTTCAGTTGCAGCATATATTTGGAACCAGAAAGTGTCGCTTTTTGTTGCGCATAGGGTCATAATCTGAGAGAAATGAACAGTTTTTTCTCCCTTTTGTCCAAAATTGGCAGGGCCAGTGGTACACATCAATGCGACGTCTCACTGCTTTTTCTCACTCTACAGTCCAGCTGAGCTGCACAGTCAACACAGCAGAGGTGCATACAATGGCAGAATATAAAGGAGCTCGCTTCATTAGCTTGCCTTCATCAAAAATAAAGACATTGAATGTGAATAGAAAGCAGGGAGGCAGGAGGCCTGGAACAGAGGCCTTTATTCTCTGAGTCATGCCCCAAGCTTCCTTCCTCTCGTCGAGGCAGGAATGGAACCGGTGGCTCATGGCAATGTTATACGGCAAAAAAAAAATAAATAAATAAAAAACTACGGCTGGGTGTTCCGGCAGAAACGGCGGCGCTCATCCTAATGCTGCGCACCGCAGCCCCTTATCTCTGGTCAGACGGCGGTCCGCGCTGCGGGTGCTCAGATCCAGGCTCATTACTGAGCTGGTGATATTCATTATCCCTCTGTGGGGGAATTTTACCCACGACCGTCGGGTACTCCATCCGTGGCTCCTCCCCCCTACCCCCGGCGTGTGAATCAAGTCTTTTTTAAATACGCCTCGGGGCGTGTGTGTGAAGCTCAAATTCTGAAACGATGGAAGCCTCTTAATGCTGAAAAACCTCGCTCTCTCACCGCACTCGTGTTTAAGTGGGAGAGTATGGGGACGGGGGCTGTTGAAAATTATGGATGCATGGAAACTAGGATTCGGTTTAGTATTGGATTGATATTGAATCCCTGCTCTTTTAGCTGTATTTGGGTACAGCTAATTAGGTCCCATCAATATTTTTTCCAATGTCAGTATAATTGATGGAAAATATGTAAATAATTGAATATGTTCAATATTTAATGACAAAGCCGGTCATATGATCGTATGTATACTGGAAATTAAACACTACTTGGTTCGGTGACAATTCACTTCATTATTCTTTTACTATTATGTTCTCCATCACACTTTTTCAGTTACCAGAAATGTTACAAAGAAACCTGCAATGTTTGATAATGCAGGAGGAATCCTGCCCTGGAGGATTAAGTGCAGACTTAATTTATGCACTTGGCTCAAAATCATGTCCTGATTCGGACTTGCATGCAACGAGTCTGACACACCTTCTGAATACGGACTGAATATTGATGAGGCTTACTCTCTGAAAATCCTCAGAGGTACAGCACACCCTCTTTCTGGGCCAGTAATTTACCTGTAAAATAAAACTTCCAGTTTCATAATGGGTTTTGGCTTGGGTCTAAATTAAATTCAGTTGTAATTTGTTATGTCTGACAGAGTTAAGTAAACAAGAACATTAAATTTCATTAACCTGTTTATGCTTGTCCGATAGGAATCCTTCATCAGAAATGGAGTTCTCTACATGGTTGTGTCACTGGTGGGAATTATTAGATTTCACCAGAATGAAGGGAAAGGATTTATTCAGGAATAAAATGCAACCTTATTTTTTCTTGCGCTGTGTGCAGTGGTAAACAGTGTACTTGCTTTGGCCGTCATGCTTACTTGTCTTTTCAGTGGTGGGGAGATGACTGGGTGTTGGGGTGACAGTCTTTCCTGTGGTGTGGGAGATGACTGGGTGTTGGGGTGACAGTCTTTCCTGTGGCATCAGAGATGACTGAGTATTGGGGTGACAGTCTTTCCTGTGGTGTGGGAGATGACTGGGTGTTGGGGTGACAGTCTCTCCTGTGGTGTGGGAGATGACTGGGTGTTGGGGTGACAGTTTTTCCTGTGGTGTGGGAGATGACTGGGTGTTGGGGTGACAGTCTTTCCTGTGGTGCGGGAGATGACTGGGTGTTGGGGTGACAGTCTTTCCTGTGGTGCGGGAGATGACTGGGTGTTGGGGTGACAGTCTTTCCTGTGGTGTGGGAGATGACTGGGTGTTGGGGTGACAGTCTTTCCTGTGTTGTGGAAGATGACTGAGTATTGGGGTGACAGTCTTTCCTGTGGTGCGGGAGATGACTGGGTGTTGGGGTGACAGTCTTTCCCGTGTTGTGCTGGGTCAGGACTGGGGTGTGGGTGCTGACTCTGGCAGTTTGCGGCTGTGCTGTCCACCCTTGGCTGAGGCAGTGGCCGCAGCCTTTGAGAGCGTTTGCGGAGTGCGTCTCGTGTATCTGTCTGGATTTAAGAGTACAAAAACAGAGGACACCGGAGCTGGGAAGGGTGCCTGTGCTCTTAAAGAACACGCGAATGTGAGCCCACATTCCAGATGTCTCTTTCTCTCTCTGTCTCTTGCTTTCTGCCTTTCTCTTTCTATCTCCTTTTCCTTTTATCTCTGTCTTTTGTGTGTTCTTGCAGACAGAAATGAAGGTGTGGACTTGCTTTTCACACTCGCCGGGTTTGCGTGAGAGTCGCAGAAACGGGTGTGTCGTTTTTCTCTTCGTGCACAATGCGCACATTTGTCTCTGACTGGCCCAAACGTTCACCTTATGAAGCGTCGGAGCCACTCAGTGACCAGTGAATGCTGTGTGTGAAATATTGCACCTGATGCACCTGTGTCTTTTTTTTTTTTTCTTCCTCTCATTCTCTAGAGAAATTTTCCATTTTCAAAATGATGAGATTCTAAATGGATCTGGAGCCCAGATAGTCCGTCATCATGTCAGACGCCTGTCGCGTCTCTTTTGTGGAGGTACTGCATGAGGGAGACGTGCACAAAACGAGACAAACAAAAACGTCCTGGTGCACCACCCCCGGAATCAGCACCACGTGTCTTTCCTGTCCAAGCACAGTGTCGCACACCAGCAGAGAGAGTGAAAATAATGAGAAGAATGAGAAGGCCGTTCAGTTTCTTGAGTTGATCTTTTTAAAAAAAAAAAAAAAAAAACATCTTGCTGATTCAGGAGAAATCGTCCAATTCTTCTGCAAAGAGAGACCATCGTTGTTTGCAATGCCCCTGCAGAGTTTTTAAAGAGTTTTATTTTGAAAGCTATTTTCTTCTCCGTGCACCGAAACGTTAAATACTATTTTGAAAATACGTACGGTGAGCTGAAGAGGTTTAATGAGAGAAAGTCTCTTTTCATCATGTCTGACGCTGACTGTGTTTGACACAATAGGCTAAGCATCAAGACTTCGTTATGGAAAAACTTGTGTACTGGGTACTGATGTGTGTTGTTATGTGTGCAGGCATTTTCTGTACAACGAGTGTTGCGGCCTGGCCAGGATGCCTTCTGAAAATAGATTGTTACCCATGCTAGGAATCAATTTGGAATAGAGCAAATTATGCAATCACTCAATCTGCGCAATAATTTGAAACCACCATCTCTACTGATAAGTTTCATTGACTAATCAGTATCCAGGGCCCGACCTGTGAGTGTGTGAGCGTGTGGTATGAGAGTATGAGAGTATGAGTACTCCCAGTGTGTGTTACTTGCATTAATGCCTTTTAGCTGAACCGTAATTGTGATTGGTTATGCGCTGAGGATAAGTCATTAGCATTCATAGCTCAGAGGAAGCCTCTGAAATTTTCCTGCTGTTCCACAGGTTGGGAGGAGAAAGGATTCAGGAAAGTGAAGACCTGGATTTGGTTTTGGTTCAATCTGTATTCTGCCTGGTTTTTAGCTTGTCAGTACAGAGGTCCTGGTTTCCATGTATCCTGAGAGTGTTGCAGTTATTCTGCATCACCACAATTATTATAGGCAAATATTACAGATCTGTCTGTCTTTGTCCATCAGAATAATAAACATAAATACAGTTGCAAGCCGCTATTAAGGGGCCCAGGAAACAAGCACAACTATCCACTATAAAGCCAAAGATAAAGCCAAAGTAGTATATGACCCATGTGGCAAATCAGGACCGTAGTTGGCCAGTAGATAATTTTCAGAGAAAATGTAATATTAGGTCAATGTGTTAGCAGTTTTTTTATAATACAGAGTAGTGCAGCCTTTTTGGTGAAGTTTTATGAATTTTTGAATTATATATATATATATATGTGTGTGTTTGTGTGCTTGCTTGCGTGCGTGTGTGAGAGAGAGAGAGACCCTCTGGCCCTACCTTTCTGTGACTGACTCTAGCCCCTACTCCAGTGTGACAGTCTCTCTCTCTCTCTCTCTCTCTCTCTCTCCCTGTGCTCCAGTATCGACAAGGTGTCTAAGGTGGCGTCTCCAGTCTTGGTGATCCACGGGACGGAGGACGAGGTGATCGACTTCTCCCACGGCCTGGCCATGTACGAGCGCTGCCCGCGCGCCGTGGAGCCGCTGTGGGTGGAGGGTGCCGGGCACAACGACATCGAGCTCTACGCCCAGTACCTGGAGAGACTGAAGCAGTTCATCTCCTTCGAGCTGCCCAACTCCTGAGGCTCCGCCCCACCACCTGAGGCTCCGCCCAGCCTGCGTGGCCCCGCCCAGATGAGGAAGTGAAGCTGGGAGAGGCTTGTGTGTGGCAGCTGTCCTGATGGGTCTTTGCACTTCCTCCTCTCCTGCCCATAGAGGACACACTTGTCACCTGCGGACTTTCAGTGTGATTACAACTTCGTATTCTTTTTTTTTAATCTGATGACAAAAATGAAACAAGATGTTTTTTGGACCTCAGATGTATATATTTTCAAATTAGTTTTGTTTTTGTCATTTTTCTACTTTCTTTATACATGAAAAAAACCTACAGGAATACTCCACTGATGTAATTTTTTAGTGCAGTTATCACTCTGTAATAATGAATACTTCACTGAATTTAAATTTGCATTCCACATCTTTCACCACTCAGTGCAAGAAAGCAAACTGAAAGAAGTTGTAATGCGGTATGATGTCAAATAGGATGTTTACCCTCTGACCCCAGGAAGGGTTTAGAGCCAGGAACTCTACTGAGCCCCTGAGCCTGGCTGGGGCATCACAAACCTTAGTTTAATATCACGATAAAACCTATTGCCTTGAATGTTTAAGCGTGTGGTAGCTTAGGGAAAAGCCGTGCGGGGTGGGCCGGGGGGGGGGGGGGGGGGCTAAAGTTGTTTGGTGTTTCTGAGGTGATTGTATATAGAGTACGGAGTGATTTGCTGGCGTTCAGGTATCTGTACGTATGGTCTTAGCAAGCACAAACAGGTGAGCTGAACTGTAGGCGTGTGCTAATGCATGAAGGGAAGATTTACGCAACAAGAAGCTGTGTTTTTAGTCACAATTGTCATACATTCCTTTCCATAGTAACTAGCCTCAGGAGGGTACTGCTCTCTGTCTGGCTGTGTCGATGACGAAATTGCCGGCTCAAGTGTGGCTTGGTCGACACCACCGGAGGCTCGCTGATGTATTTATAGAATCATGAACTTTCAGAGTGATAGCTTAACCTGTAATTTCTCTTTAAAGATTAGTCATGCAACTAGTCTTTGAAAAACACTTCTCCTCAAATAAGACACTATATGGCTACTAAAGTTTGAGTATACGTTTGTTGTGTAAGTGCAAAGATTCATGGTATGCAGGATTATTCCAAAGTGATTTCTCTGGCCCTAGACTTCATTTTGAAAATAGTCCTCATAAAAAGTAATACATCTTGATTTTGAAAACTGATCTATTAAGGTAGGCAGGACGATTTGGACAGTGAAATAGCTTTAATTTTTAACTGTAATTAACCACTGAGTACCTAGTATGTTTTTGTGTTTTTCACGGTGCATGGGTGCAGTTTCATTGAAGTATGAACTGAATTTGAAGGACAGCTGTAGAGTGAAGAACGTGCGTCAGAACGGGGCAGTTCTGTATGCGGTCTCTCATGATGGGGAGTCCTGTGTTTGGCTCTTTGTCACAGGGAAGCCAGCTGATATCAGGTCAGCCTAGATTTGTGAGCATTACAGTGTGGCTCTGTTGGAGGGGGTCCACTGCTGAACTGGGTCAGTTGCTGTTTCCTGTTCCTGCACTATGAGCCTTGTTTTTGAAGAGCCCCAACTGATCTATATGTGTCTCTCAGGCTCAGTTATTTTCCCCCAGTGTAACCCCCCCTTTTTTTTAAATACAAGCAAAACACAACAAAACAGGTTTTTGTTGATTGCTGTTTTTACTTCTCTTGTTATTTTGATACTAATTCTATTTTTTTTACACACTGTTGTTGGTAGCTATACTAAAGTGGGCATTTTGTTTAATGGTGTTTTTTTAAATGAACATCTGTAATTGTAATATGTAATCTCGGATTAATATGATTAAAGGGTATTTTATGCTACTTGATTTTGACACTGGAATTACAGTAAATATAAAATGGTTAAAAATTCTGAATCGGTACACTCTACTGGCTTACTGGCATAGAATTTGCTCTAAACAGAGAGCCTTAAATGTACTGTTCAAGACTGGGATATATGTGCATTTTCATATTAAATACAGTGGTCATGATGGTTTTAATGGAATAAAAGGTGCATGAAATAAAAAAACAGGCTTTTATTTGTTTTTTTTAAATATGAAAATATGGTCATACTTCAGAGCGCAATCATGCATTCATATGTGCATGTACACATTCATTTTTTGCTTGCATACACATTCAGGATTCAGAATTATGACATTCCAGAGAAGGTTGCATGCATGTACTGTGTTGAACATTAAACACATTGAAAGTGTCCTTAAGTCCTTGAAATTTTACAGCAGTGCTCAGCTGTGCCTGTGCGTGTGTGTGCACGTTCGGCAGTGGTTTGCTCAACATAAAATAATTTGTTGGGCTTAAAAGTGCGTGTGTTGTGCACATTTATAATTTAGCCAAGGTGAGTAAGCCAGTGCATTCGGTGGTCAGTGAAGAGGTCTGGCTCTAGGAGGCTCTGATGCAGGCTCAAGCCGTGCAGTTATTCAGAAAACGCGCTAATTGCTAAGGTGAAAATCGCTGTCTGGAGAGCAGTGCAGAGCCCGGAAGCCTTCATTATGTCGCTAAGAGCGACGTCAACGTGCTGTTATTCTCACACCAAATAATTCTTCTTTGAAGTTACTGTAAGAACACAGGCTTGGCGCACACTACACCATTTAATTTGACACAAAAAGTTTTCAAAACTACGGCTTGCGATGTAAAGAATTACAAGGCCCTGGCAACCTCAAACCCTACTTAAAACTTTAATCACTGACCTGCAACTAAAGTTAAATCTACCTCAATGTTTAGAGGTGAACAACCAGAAGAAAGGCAATGAACAAAATTCCGCATCTGCTTAAAATTCTGTTTTTTTAAAATCCTTTGAATGTTTTTTGTCTGCATGCACGTTGAATGTGTTGTATGAGGTGAGAGGTCAAAGGTTGTGAGGCGTCCAGCAACACACTGTGAGCGCCGGCAGGGGCTGCTGCTCTCGCCGTTCGGGAGCTCCTGGTTCGCCGGGCCTGCCGGACGGTCAGGATCTCCGGCGAGCTGAAAAGCGGGACTGTTGACGAGCGCTTTTATAAATGGAGCCTCTGTGATCCCCTCCTGCGTCTGGGCCGGGCGCTGGCACGCGGCAGGTACCCTGTCCGCCACACGCAGGGGGGAGAGGGCTTTCACAGGAGCGCCGTCAGGACCCGCGCCGGGCACAAGGAAGCCTCACTGATGGGACCTGGGCTCGGGAGTGCCGTAAAAGAGCTACTGTAGGTGGTTAGAAAAAAAGAAAAACAAGAAGCGAAGCTTTTAGTTCCAACTGCAGATTCCTCCTGCTGCTGAAGTGCTCCTCCCGGGTTTGAACACAGTCATTATCCCGGCCCGGGTGCGCTGTTCGGGGACGCCTGGGGCCCTCTCTTGTGCGGCTATAGGTGCTGCTCAGTGCGTGGGAAGGTCAGGGGTGCAACAGGGCCATGCAGGAGGGGCCTGCTGTACGGGGAGGAGAGGGTGGGGGGGTGGTGAGGGTCTGGTTTCTCTTCCTTATGTAAAAGAGAGAGCTTTGGCAGACCTACATGGACTGACCGGCTGGGAGTGTGTGCGCGTGTGTGCAGCGCAGTGCGGTGCGGCTCCATTTCAGCGCTGAGAGGCAGGAATGAGCGCGAGGTGACTGGGAACGGGGGCCAGCCGAGAGACACCTGAGGCCATTGCCCACGACCGGGTGAGTGTGCAGCTCAGCATCATGCGGGCTTTACTTAATAACTCCTTACTAGTATATGTTGCTTAAAAATAATTAGGTCAACTGCCGTCCAGTCACTAAATATTTTTACAGTGGTGTATAATTTATGAATTTACCTGAAAAAAGTAAGAAGTTGCAGGCCAGATGCGTGTATTTTCAATTTTTTTTATTTTTAATAGATTATGTACACCCGTCATATATTTAATAGATCATATACAATCATGTCAATATGCCTACCCACTTTATTGTACATTTGCTGGTTAGATGGTTTGGTATTAAAACAAACTGGAAGCATCAGAATGAATTGTATTTTTCAAGATTTAAGATTTTAGATTTTACAGCACATGAAGCAAGAAGTGTTATTAATGGCTCTCACAGAAAGCTTTCTTCAGTGTTTGGGCCACTTGTGTGGCCTTCAGCGCATCCTGTGAAAGATGCACCATAAACACAGTCCCTGTTGCATGGCAACGTGCGTGGTACAGCGGCAGCGGCAGTGGCAGCTGCGTGTCGGTGAAGACGGTCAGTTTGACCGCACACGTTCCCCCTTCTGGGCCTGGGGAACCGAACATGAACGTGTCCAGAGTTCCTGTCAGGAAGGCCCTAATGAGTCCCACGGTTGTGGTCAGTCTCCCCTCAAGCTCCCCCTCACTGCCTGCTCGTGCCTCCTCTGTCTGAAAACTCGCCCAGAGAGACTGGGGGCACTCACTCTTGTGGGGGCTTAGGTCATGTGCGGATTCACGTCTTTTATGGTTCATGAACTGGCTTGTGGTTTAGGCACTGTGAATGAAAAAAAAGCTGTCTGTGTGATATAGGAATCAGGGAATCTGCCATGTCGAGAAGATCTGCACAGACACAAAATAGTGCCCTCTTGAATCCTGCATCCTCACAGTACATACAATGTGCTTCTGCTTCAGGTTCATCCTTATCTGCATATTATTAATTTACTTTTAATGTTTTAGTTCATTAGCAACATTAATCATTTAATGACTTTGTTCATACTCACATCACTGTACATGATGAACGAATCACTTTTGCAGTAAATTAGAAATATTTAAATTCGGTGTATTTCAGGAAATGCACTAGCATGTCTAATTACGTGTTTTAGCAGTGTCAATGCTTAACAGTCTGAGAGATTAAAGAGACAGTTCGCTTAGTTTTACTGTATGTTTCTGATTGGCCCAGACAGTTTTGTGTCTGGTGAAAGATATTTTAGATAACCTTGTGTTTTGTATGACCTGTAGACTTTTTAATGACTGGTGAAGGGGCATTTGGGAGTTCAAAGGAAGAAATACACTTCAAGTAATTCCAAAGCAATATGAAATGGTTTTGAAAATTAGATCAAATGTAGGCTTCATTTTTGAAAATTTTGTAATGTAGACTTGTACCTCAGAAGGCATAACATCACAATCTCCTTTGCAGTTGTGTAAGAGCATTTTCTTCTTGCTAAAAAGCATAAACCAGTGAATGCCCCCATACCAGCCATTATAAACCCCACAAGTCATCAGAAACCTCTGTAAGTATCTAAAACATCCTTCAACACACACATAAACTGTCTGGGCCAATTGAAAACATGCGTTCTCAGTGCCTGCAGCCAACCCAAATCGCTACTTTTTTCACCACAGTAGTTCCTGTGAGGCCCCTCTGAGGATGCCCTTCCCCCACACGATGAGCTGGAACTCAAATCTGGAGGCCGCCCCTCCAGGTAGGCTGCAGAGGTCTCGGTGCATCCTGGGAGCTGAGCAGGTCTCTGTGGGCCTCCCCCGAAGCCGACCCCACATGGTGCTGCTCCTCTTCCTGCTCGTCTGGCCGCTGTCCCATGCCAGAATCCCCACAGGTTAGTCTCAGCCCATTTCCACCGCAGCTACAGAGGATTTACCGCACAGCGGCTGAGGCCAGAGCGAGACAGAGGATTTATGTCCCGGGCCAGACTAGGACTCTCCCATTTCCCACTGGACTTATACATCAGCCCCCTACAGTAGGGAGCACCTCCCTCAGTGTGTGTGCTATACTTCTGAGTGAAGTCAAACTCCTCGTACCAAATTAGTCTTAAATTAGACATGGCCATCCCCAGTGAGTTGCTAGACTACTCTATATTTATTCTGAAGTCAGTTCACAGAATACGACCCTGCAGGTTACACTTCACCACAAGCTGTGGACATGTTTATTTAACTTACGGACAATTAAATCATGTTCCCACTTAAAATCTAGAGCCTAGCGCCAAATTGCAGGCCTTTAAACAGACCTGACAGAAACAAAACAGCATTGAAAATGCAGCTGGTAGATGCATCATCTTCCTCCAGTTTCTGTCGTATGAAAAACTAGGTCGAGTTTGTGTGTCATTTATTTTATTGCGTTTATTTTTGGATGTCTTATTATTTCCCATATTATTTTTTTATGGATTTGGAATATCAACTCATAAATATAATCTTGTCTCCCACTGCAACTTCCTCCATTAACTGAAGAGAGCTAAAAAAAAAAAAAAAGAAGAAGAAGTGCATATGCCCTCCTAGACATGCGCACTAGCTGCTCCACCACCTACGCCGCACAATCTTTGCACCAGAGGGCAGCGCTTCATGCACAGCTGGCACAGGCAGGCTGCAGGGGCTTGATTGATTTGGGGAGTCACTGGTGCACGATAACTGACTGAATCCCTCCCATCCTCCCTGAGTGATCCTGGGCCCATTTCAGTCATTAGATATTAAACAGCAACAGAGTTCAGGTTGAACAATAATAGATGTGCAGACAAAGATCTAGTAGAAATGTTCTATTTAAAATACTGTGAACCATATATCTAAACTAACGCGGATTATGCTTTTTTTTTCTTTTCTTTTTTAAAAATAAAAGAATCATTTGAAGTATTTTGTACAATTTGTGTAACAAAGGGAAACATGGTAAGAATGTTACAGGTTCAAGTCCCATGTCGAGCTCTGTTGTTACGCACCACTGACCAGAGAATCACTTCACCTAGCAAAACATTAAAACTGATAAAACCCTGGATACCAACATCTGTTAGGATAATTTATAATTTAATTCATATATTGCACTGTGCTATTTTAAACTCACCTGCAAAATAAATGCCCCGAGAGAGAGAGAGAGAGAGAGAGATGTCTATCTCTCTTAGCTAATACCAATAAAAGTCAGTGTTTCTGCCAGCATAATCTCGTTCCAGGAAAAAAAGAATGGCTCCAGTTTTTTGCGATCTCCTCGTAACATACCAGAAGCGAAGAATTCAAATGCAAACTGCGATCAAACATATTCTGCTGTGTTCTCCACAGTAATATGACTGTAGTTTTTAATTTAGTATGCCACGTAGTTCAAATGTTTATGAAAATAGTGTGGATTAATGATTAGAAATAAAATAAAAATTCATTAGGCTGTCCGTATGCTAGTTCAGAATGAGGATTTATTTTTATCTTGTACGCTGCTGGCCTTTAGATGAGCAAATATTTATTTAAACAGCAAACGTCCATACCGATCTCACACTGTAGTATTTGACTGGATATTTTCTAATATGTCTTTGTCCACTTAGGTGTCTTTGTCTTGATCCACTCCTTAATTGTGACAGATTATAACATCCAATAGCAACCTCCCTGACGACTTTGGTCAAATTGGGCCGAAAGACACAAACACGTCAAACCGCAGATACCTCTTCTTCACTAATCCCATCCCTGTGGCCAGTAAATCAGAGGGGCTCGCGCCTTTACGCGGAGTGACTCCTCCGCATGCGAGGCAATTTCTTATGCTTTATTTACAGCAGTGGTGTCAAACTCGTTGCCATGGAGGGCCGTGTGTATGCAGGTTTTCATTCCAGCCTCAGATCTTGATTATATAATTATTTAAATTATTTGCTGAATTAGGGATGCAGGTTTGTGCACAATGGTGACCCGACGTCTATGGTGACCCGTATTGTCTAAATAAAAATTTTCTTATATTCTGTGCTTCAATGCAGTTAAACGCATATGGCTGAATGAGTAATTGGACTCAATTAAGGCAGCATTAATTGGTTGGAATGAAAACCTGCATACACACGGCCCTCCATGGCAACGAGTTTGACACCACTGATTTACAGCATGCATTTTCTCGGCTTCCTGTTGTATTAGACTGAGGCAGTTGGGTAGTGCCAAATATTCTAGGTTAGATTTGTCGCTGTATTGTATGGCATACTACTGAGAGAATACCAAGAAGCAAGACTGTTACACCAGTGTGTTCCTGCTACGTAATATCGCAACATGTGCAGCTCTTACATTCTTTCTATTCGATTTTTGACATTCCATTTAGTATACTCTACTTTGAGGACCATACCTTCCTTATTTCTCATTTAGCCAGTGGCGCTTCGTTGATTTGGCTGCATGAAGCTAATAGTGCGCAAATAGCAGTGATGTCATTTGATCTAATGTCATTAGGCTGCTCGCATAATCTTGATATCAGTTCATCTCGGTGGAGCGCTATTTGATCATGTGTATATTTTTATTGAAAGAGATTTGAGCAAATCTATAACCAATGAAAGGCTTCACACTCTCCAAACTGTTCCCGTCACACGTACGCTTCTGCAATGGTCATACGCAAACATTCCATCTTACGGCGACCTCTGTGGGCGAAAAATATGTTTACTCTGCTAACTATTGGTTTTGATTGTGAAGTCCCTGTTGCAACTCAGTCGTAAAATCACTGTTCCAGTGTCGGGAAACATTTACCTACTTCGGTGTTTTAAAGAGTTTACATCCAATAACTTGTAGGCTAGCCAGAAAGTTGTAGTTCCGAGTCCCTTGTGTGCACTACGGCGCTATCGAGCAAGGAATGTCTTTAGTAAAATTCAATTTTTATTGCAGGATCATATTCTAAATATGAGCTGTATAATTCAGTCTGGACTTGGGTGTCTGTAATAAAAATATAAGCACATATAGCGACCTCTGTATCAACGAGGATAAGATTTTCAGATGAAGCGTCCTGTGTTTTTTTTTTCAGCCCGAACCAATTACACGTCGCATTAGCAGAGAGTGCTTGGAATGTATATTTGCGTGTTGTACAGCAAAGTCCTTGACAGTCTAAAACAGAAATAAATAAACAGAGCGATGTATTCCATGCGCCCCCGCCGCAGTTATATTTTAGGTATGAAGTATGAAGTGGTAGTATTCGGAACCGGTGAACATTCAACAACATATAGCCTACTTATGCTTATACTGGGGAGTTCAGAGATAATAGCAAATTAGCAATGCTGTCTGTATAGACTATGGACAGTGATTGTTAATTGTTAGGGCGCGCTCTGCTTACAGTAGGCTAAATTAAATCCTGAAGACAGATAGAAATTTTTCGGACCAATCGGTTTTTAGCGGGAGTGGTTTCACTCAGCTGTTGTAAACAGCGAAGCCTGAGCCGAACTGGGAGCTGGGATTCATATAAATAAGACAGTTCGCTCTCAGGTAGAAGCAGAGTCGTATCACATGAGCGCACTGGCTCTCCCATCATAAGCGCACCAGCCGCCTATGATTACACTCACAGCAGGAGTCGCCGCCACATTACCACAGGTTGGTGGCGAGTGGAGTCAATGCATTCCGGATTTTAAATAACTGAAGCAATAAATATTATTGCTGAATTTACCGGCATAGTTTCCTTTCTGACGGCGAAATTCTGGTTTCAGATCCACAGGTGTAGCATACACGTCTGGATTATTATTTCCCTCCGCGCACTGTGGACTGTCATATAAGGAGGATTTGTGGTCTTGGTAAGAAGAACGTGAAACGTTGGAGAATGTTTATGATCTGCTGGCTGATGTTTATGATCTGAAAAGCTGGCGCTTTGTGCTCTTTTTTTACACGCTTCAAGTCCTGTGTGAATGTGAATTTGAATGTGCTTAAAATAATCTTTGTACTATGGTTTGCCACAAGTGACATCTAACTAAATATAATTTTGAAGTACGACCATATATTGTATAAAATTTGTCACAATGTAAAAGACCACATAAACACAATGGTATCGTTTGTTGGCAACGTCCTTGACGGGTGCAACTAGGGGAAATTTGCAGCTATAGAAACGGTCCAAATTGCGCGCACAGAAATTGAAGTTGAAATTAACTTTTGTTTTTAGGAAAATGTTATGTCACGACAACTTTATCAACAATATGTTTCCGTCGTTCGGCCAACTATTCGTCGTGGTTCCGCAGTTTTCAGTGCGTTTTCGCGTGCCGCTGACCGCGTGCTGGAGACCTACAAGGTGTGCTAAGTGCCCTAAAAGGGACATCAGTTTCTTAGCCATATCCCGGGCAACAACACGGAGCGAGAATAATGTAGATCGGTAACTGACTGTTAACAGGTTTGTATTTCATATTTACAGTTCATTTATATTTTTAAATAATATGTTTCTAAAAGTATTGAATATGAAACTGACCTAAGTATTAACGCAATTACTTAATTTCAGGCAGGTGTCATCACAAGAACCGCCGTCTACAAAGCTGGAACCCAGGGCATGACGAAGACCGGACCGTGGTGATAGGGTCTGGAACGTTTCTCAGATTGGATTCTTCTGCTACTGTCAACTCTGTTGTCATAGAGGGAGGAGGTAAATCTGGATTTGCTTTCTTTTTTCATAACCAGTAACTATGGGCATATGCAAAAATAGAGGGGAAAAGTGCTACATAGCTAGTATATTTATTTGGTCAAACATAACTGCTCAGAAGTATTTGTGAGGGTAATGTGGAAGATTTTATAAATTATATTAATTGATTGATTTAATGGCTGATTTTTTCCCCCAGGAGTATTGGTCTTTAATGACAACTCGACACACAGAATTGTGCTGAGAACAAGGCACATTCTGATTCGAGACAATGGGGAGTTGCACATTGGCTCTGAGACGTGCCCCTACAGAGGCACTGCTACCATTGTTCTCTATGGGAAGTCCACAGACCAGAGTGAGGTTCATAACTTTGGGAGCAAGTTCATCGGTGTGGACGAAGCCGGCACGCTGGAAATGCACGGCCGAAAGCCAGTCTCATGGACTCTACTGGCAAGAACCCTGAACCCCATGGGTTTGCAATTTGGACCATACAAATTTGAGAGGTTCTGGGGCAGCAGGGGCATCAACGTAAGGGTTGTGGATGACGGAACGGGTCAGATTCTGGCCGCAGACCGCTTTGACACGCACATGTTCCCGAATGACAGCCTGAGACTCAAAGAGTTCCTCGATCAGCAGCCAACTGGAGTGATCATTGCCATGGCGGTGGGGGACTCAGCAGCCAAGAGCTTATCTGCCGAGACCCGGGAGTTCATCATCGAGGTTTTGGGGAGCAAGTTTATTAAACACTTGGGGTACAGGTAAGAGCCACCACTGCATTCCTCCTCTCTCAGCACATGTGCCGGACTGTGTGTTTGCTGCGCAGTTTCACCATGGACAGCTCCCCTTATTCTGTCCTCTCCAAACGCGTTTATGCTTTTGCAGCAGCTGATCACAGTCAGATGATAATGAAAATAATCTCTTATTTGAAAAAAGAAAAATAATGTAGTGATGCCAATGTGCAGAGCTGTGTGTTGTTTCTCTTGGTGAGTGAATATTAAAGGCTCCTTAGTGAAAAGGTGTGTGGGGAGCATCGGCCCCTCTCAGACACAATATAGTGTCATGTACAGTAGTACTCCTCCTGTGTGCTGCTGTTACTGGTCTGTTGAGCATGCCCAGTGAGTCCCCATGCCCTCCAGGACACTGTTCCTCTGACTCCAGTCAGCTCTGAGCCCACAGTGGGAGAGTTTGGCTGTGTGCCAGAGCTGTGGTTATACGTCAGGACATCACCAGGCTGCTGTATAATTTGAGAAAGGAAAAGAGCACTGCACATTTTAATGTCTTTTTTTTCAAATCTGACGGCCGCTGAGTTATTTTCAGCCGGTGAAATAACAGTTTTCACATCTAGTGCCCACAGCTGTATAATTTCTTTGAGTCTGCTCCCTACTGCAGCCATGCTTTTTCTTTTAAAGTTCTGACCTTATGCCTCTGTTCTTCAGGTACTACTGCTATAGCCCCACTGAAAGATCTGTTACTTTGCATCATGATTAGGTGTCACAAAGTGTTGGATGGGTATACTTTTTTGGGTTCAAGATTTATACTGGTATCAGTGCAGCCTTTTTATGCTGAAGAATCAGGAAGTTTCAGTCAAACCTCAGAGTATTCAGTAAAATTACTCATCCTGGAGGGAAGTGGAACAGGTGCCAGACCTTTGCAGTGGGAACTTCCTGAGGAAATTCTGGCAGCTGTCACCCAAAGGCAGTGGAGTTCTGGTTCTATGGCTCTAGTTCTGTAGCTCTGGTTCTGTAACTCTGGTTCTGGGTCTGTACTGTAGGATTATAGGCCATTTCCATCCCTTAGGCAGCCCTGGGCACTGGTGGGCATTTTGCGGGCAGGCCCCTTCTCCACCACAGAAAGAAAGCGGCCCTATGCGTGGAGCGGAACCACAGGCACAGCCATTGCCAGGAGACAGTTCTACACCTACAGTGGGGTCCGCTTCACTGTCACCGCCTACAGTGAATGGGTAAAAGGTTTAGTGTCGCTGTTCTATGTTATTTTTGTTCCTTCATTATATTAAATCCATTATGTATCATTATAAGTACTTTACTAATGGTTGTCTCCTGGCCTGTGTTGGTTCAGGGTCACCACATATTGGGTTTAAGGTGGAGGCCATGAAGGGGCTAGTGATAGACCTGGCGGACGATGTGTCCAGTTGGAGGCCTGGGGACCGGCTGGTTGTGGCAAGTACTGACTACTCCATGCACCAGGCTGAAGAGTTCAAGCTCCTCCCCTGTCCGGAGTGCAAGCGCACCCAGGTCAAAATCGATGGTATGCCTCCCACCTCTCAATTCTGCCCCCGTCCTGTTAGTTTCAATATGAACTGAGTTCTAAGGCAGGTTGCCAACACTAGTTCCACCTCTATAAAGCATTCCAGGGTAAGGTTAGAATAGTCCTGCTGGCCCTGTGGCCCTCCGGGACCAGAGTAGCACAGCCATCAGGCAACCTGTCTCTTTCTTCTGTTTCATCCCCTCTACCCAAGCAGGTCTTATTCAAACTGTACCCAACAGCACCCCAACCTGTTGCTCCTACTGCAGTCTCTCTTGCAGTCCATCCCATAGCATTGTAAGGGGTGTCCTCCATCTCACCCTCATTTCTGTGGCATGCCCTGTGTGCAGCTCTGGGCTCCATGCCACAGCACCTCACCTGCCTCATCCTCCCCTTTCAGCAGCTCCTTAGCCCGGCTAATTGCTGCTAAATAGAAAGCGAGAAAGCCTTTAGATCTGTCACGCTAATTTATAGAAATAATTGCAGGGTTGAGGTCAGCTCTGCAATGTTGGCAGGTACACCGAGAGCTGGCTCTAATGTGGCAGGTGATGTGTTTTGGCAGGTAAGCCTCATTACCTCCACATGGGGGAGGTGGTGGATGGAGTGGACATGAGGGCAGAGGTGGGGTTGCTCACCAGGAACATTAGAGTCCAGAGTGAGATGGAGAGCGCTTGCTATGGATACAACCACTGCCACCTCTTCAAGCAGGACACCTTCGGAGGACACATTAAGGTGAGCTCCCTGCCCGTAGCATACTTCCAGATGCAACTCTACCGGTGTCGGATTTCATCGAAGCATACATTTGTGCATGTAATAAATGATGGTAATTTAAAACTAGCAGGGTGTATTTCCTGAAGAATTGCGATCTAAAATTTCTGCCATTCATTCGCCATGGGAATTATTTTGTCAAATAGCATTAGATATCTGGGAAACTATTTGGAATTTTGGAAAGTTGTATACAAGCACATCGATTGGGACCAAGCTGCACATTTGAGAGTTGGTTTAGTGCGTCTACCTCGAAAGTTGTCTTCAGAGATGGTGGACAAAAATAATAATGGAAATAATGATGATGAGTTCTCTGTCGGATAACAATAGTGTTTTGCTTTGCAATGACACTATTTACGAATGTATAAACCCTTAGGGTGGACAAAGTTTCCTTTTGAAATGGCTTCTGTAAAAGTATAAATCTGTTCTTTTACTGGGATTCAATAAGGAGCAACACTATCCTGGCTCGCAGTGGTGGTGAACCTAAATTCACATAAAAAAATAAATGAAACCATGAAAGACCAGCGAATTAGGTATTTTATTCTCTCAACACGGAGCTGGAAGAAGAACTCAGAGAGGGACCTCTGAGAGTCTGTCCAAATCTAAAGATGGAGAGACCATGTAACAGCTCTGTTTGTCTCTTCAGATCCAGAAAGGGTTTCACTCATTCCACATGTCCGGGGTTGAGCTGATCGGACTGGGCCAACAGAACCGGGGCAGCTACCCTGTGCACTTCCACCTGGCTGGGGACGTGGACGAAAGGGGAGGGTATGACCCCCCCACCTACCTGGACAACCTGTCTGTCCACCACTGCTTCTCCAGATGTGTCACTGTGCACAACACACATGGGCTGCTGGTATGCACTCTGCTCAACTCACATCACCACTAACTGCTTCCTTACATCATGAGTCAAACCACTACCAAATGCATTTAATCACAATCCAAACCATTATCAACTTAATCACAGTCCAAACCATTATAAACTTAATCACAGTCCAAACCATAACAGCTTCATTTAATTGCAATCCATAGCATTAATAGATTAATTTATTCACAAACTAAACCATTGCTAGATCAGTTTTAGCTCTGACAGAATTACCAGCTTTGTTTAAACACAAACCAAACCATTAATAATCATCTTTTCAGGTGTCATTTCCAGTTTGTTGGCCAAAAGTGATGGTCTCTGTATAGTTATGAAGGTGTGTCCTTCACTGGGAGTGACAGCCAGACTGATCTCCCTCTCCCCTTTGTGTCCTAGGTGAAGGATGTAGTGGGGTACGACACCTTGGGCCACTGCTTCTTCCTGGAGGACGGTGTGGAGCAGAGGAACACCTTCTACCACAATCTTGGCCTCTTGACCCGTCCCGGCACCATCCTGCCTACTGACAGGGACGAGACCATGTGCCTGAACATACGTGCTGCTGTTTATGGAGATTACACTCCCAGCCCCAGCACCGACTGCATGTGAGCCTGAACACTTTGCAGGATCTAGCTTCTAAACATTCACTGTTGCTTTGATGTGTTCTTGAAATCTTTATAAAACTGATTGATATATACCTTTATTTAAAAACATCAGCGGACCTGCAGAGCTCTTGTACACATTGATTATTTGATGTTTTGCTATGTGTTCCTTTCACAGGGCGGTCAGCACATTTTGGATTGCGAATCCCAATAATAACCTGATCGGCAATGCAGCTGCTGGCTCCCAGGTACAGGGTCACTCTTTGACCTTTTTTGTAATGTATTTAATGTATTTAAATTATTAAATGTAGCGGCAGGAATTCCATTAGCCGCGGTACAGCACTGCTGCTGAGGTCTAATCGATGGATTGCCTCTGGCCTTGTGCTCTGTTGATCGGAATCCTTCTTGAAAGAGTTGTGTAGGCAAACGCAAGCACAACAGTCAACATGTGCCACTTTTACTCTCCCAATAACAGCCCTAAAGGCTTCATTCACAAATGTCCTGCCTTTAAGCTATGTAGGGCTTCATTGTATTTCCTGAATGCTATGTGTGTGGGCAGGGCTTGCCTTACCCAGAATTCCCTGCACTCTCTCTTCTTGGCAGGATGTGGGAATGTGGTTTATTTTCCATCGTGTTCCTACGGGACTGTCCGAAGGCTGGTACCCAGAAGGCCAGGCAGAGCTGACGCCACTGGGAATATTTCGGAGCAACAGGGTGCACTCCAACTTTAAAGTAAGACACATACCTTCCCTTTCAGGCCCCTGGCATTATCTGGACCTTGTCTACTGAAACCATGCTTTACTTGGTTTTACATAACATAACATACATGTGTGGTATGCATATGTGCATGTGCGTGCACATTTGTGTGTGGGTGTGGTGACAGCTGTGCTGTGATTGGTCTGTAGGCTGGGCTCTTTATTGGAAAAGGAGTGAAGACCACACACGCCAGCGCTAACAATCCCAGAGAGTACCTGACGATTGACAATGCCAGGTACAGCGTACACGCCCTGCCGCTCACTGCCACACCCTGTCTTTACCGTCTGTCCCTCTGCCCCTGCGAGCGAGGGGGGTGGCTGTAGGTTCTGTTGCTGCTCTTCTCTACTTTAATAACCTTGTGCTTAATGAGAGGCTGTCAGGTGGAAAATGACAGTACTGCAGTAAGCTGCTGTAAGAATTAAGCATGCCCCCACGGGGTGCTCTGAATCCTACACTGCAACAGCACATTTTGACCCTAAGCTATTTTAAATACGTGTCACGTTCTGTTCGTCCTTGTTGGAGCATGTTTATTCATTCTCATTCTCATTCATCAGACCCTCTCAGTGTAATTTATGGATGTATGAGGCAAATTTACTGTTCTATTAAGTGGTTACATATTAAAATGTGTTTCATGGCCCTTATGAGTGTTTTAAATCATCTGTTTATCGCAGCAATCTGCTGTTTGTTACAATTGATGTCTGCATCAAATTGCTTTTAATGGGGACAGAAGCTGTTTGGTGAGATAACCACTTCTTGTTGAAGGTGGATGCTCTTTTTCCATTAGAGCCAAAGAAATAATTTGGAGTACTGACTGCAAGCACTCAGCATAATCTTCATTTTCTGTGCCTCTGTTCTGGGAAACTGAGCGCCCTTTGGTGATCGATTGATGTTTGATTTCTGAAGATGGTTAGGGAACAATGTCTGTGTTTCCCTTTTCTGTGTAAAATGCAGTACTCAGTCTGATAATGCCATGCTAAAAAACCCAGCACTGGAGCTGAGAGAGAACTCATACAGCAGTTATATTTAGACTTGTGAGCATCTATTATTCTTCCAGGAGCTAATCACACAAATCAGCTGTGATGGCCCATTTCCCTGGAAACATGCCGTTGGACCATTCAGAATACACCTGCAGTGACTGTGCTTTCAGACCAGACATAATAACCACATAGTGACCATGCTCTTAGACCAGACTTAAAACCACATAGTGACCATGCTCTTAGATCAGACTTAATAACCACATAGTGACCATGCTCTTAGACCAGACTTAATAACCACATAGTGACCATGCTCTTAGACCAGACTTAATAACCACATAGCGACCATGCTCTTAGATCAGACTTAATAACCACATAGTGACCATGCTCTTAGACCAGACTTAATAACCATATAGCGACCATGCTCTTAGACCAGACTTAATAACCACATAGTGTCCACGCTCTTAGACCAGACTTAATAACCACATAGTGACCACGCTCTTAGACCAGACTTAATAACCATACAGCGACCATGCTCTTAGCCCAGACTTAATAACCACATAGTGACCACACTCTTAGACCAGACTTAATAACCGTGCAGTGACCATGCTCTCAGACCAGACTTAATAACCATGCAGTGACCATGCTCTTAGACAAGACTTAATAACCACATAGTGACCACGCTCTTAGACCAGACTTAATAACCATACAGCGACCATGCTCTTAGACCAGACTTAATACCCACATTGTGACCATGCTCTTAGACCAGACTTAATAACTGTGCAGTAACCATGCTCTAAGACCAGACTTAATAACCACATAGTGACCATGCTCTAAGACCAGACTTAATAACCACACATGCACTCTCAGAGTAGACAATGAAAATGCTGTCAGACTGTGATGAATAACCACATAGCTCCTGGTTCCTCACAGGTACCGGCCCCACCTGGATGCAGATCCCACCAAGCCCCGGGCCGCTGCCCTCATTGACGGGCTAATAGCCTTTAAGAACAATGACCATGGAGCATGGGCCCGAGGAGGCGATGTCATCTTTAAGAACTGTGGGTAAGCAAGTCCTCCCAGCTCTTATCTCTGTCACCAAGGCAGCGCAGGCCCACAAAAAAAGTTAAATTCACTTCAAGAACAATCTGCTGCTTGTTCCTTTGCATTTGATTATAATGATTATTTTCAAAACAATCTTCAAAGGCCACGAGGAGTAGGGATTTGTGGATGCACGTGAACCCGTTTTTATGAGAGGAAAAAGGAGCAGTGGGCTGAAATTACAGAGCAGGAGAGGAGGGCGAGAAATTCTACTGTAATTCTCTCCATATGCTTTGAATATTAAGACTATTGCTGAGCTTTCCAGCATGTGGCTCTCAGATGGACGCGTTCTATTTATAAGCTGCCAATATGGATGCCTCTGCAGCCGCACTGTATTAGCACAAAAGCGTTTTCATCTGTCACACTGCACCTCAGCACCCCCAATCCTGACTTTCTTACAGGTTTGCAGACAACGGCATTGGACTCACGCTAGCGAGGTATGGCACTCCCAGCCACCTTCTCCTCTTTCAGTGAACTGTGAAAAAGCAATCTGCCATAAATCAGTATTCCAGGTTTTTGAGTGCATCACTAGACTAGGAATGGCACTGTCCCCGTTGCTGACTCACTCACTCACTTGCTAATCAGTCGCTCACTCACTCACTCACTCACTTGCTAATCGCTCGCTCACTCACTCACTTACTCACTTGCTAATCGCTCACTCACTCACTCACTCACTAGCTAATCGCTCGCTCACTCACTCACTCACTCACTTGCTAATCGCTCGCTCACTCACTCACTCACTCACTTGCTAATCGCTCGCTCACTCACTCACTCACTTGCTAATCGCTCACTCACTCTTTCTCTCACTTCCTTATTCATTTGCTTGCGCACTCACTGGCTGAATTTTCAGCAGTATGAATTTGATGTGACTTTTAATGCTGATTAAACATAATTAAAATGTTAGACCTGAGCATTCTAATAAGTAGACCGGTCAGAAAAATCTGAAATAACTTGTTTGAATGCGAATTACAGCAAATAGCAAGAGCTGCAGTTTGCTTACTCCACACTTCCTCTCTCACTTCCTTTCATTTGTATGAATATATAATTCATGTTATTTTAAAGTGGGTTTCTCTTAAATATTCATCTCACTTTCGCCAGCAATGGAATCTGCAAAACATCTGTATTTCAGAATGTTTCCTGGAAAAATAGAAGAGATTGATTGTTTGTTTGCTCCAAGATAAATTTGCTTTGAGGAAACTGAGCTATTTACTGAGTGTGTGGGACTCCCCAGGGTATTGGCAGTGCTTCTGCTTTGCCACTAGATGGCCAAAAGATCATTAATGAGGGGTTTGAGAAAGAGTAGTCTCAGCCACTAAACAGAGCCTGTTCTTGGTGCTGTTATAAAAAGGGTCTCTGTGCTGTAGTACAGTATACAGACCTACACAACCTACCTTTATCCACCAGGGTCATATAAACACTTCCGCCCTTTTCAACCTTAAGTCCAGGTTGTATTAACAGTGTTAAAGCTGTCTGTCCCGACAATCTTTTTCACCTTAAGCCGATTTACAATTAGCATAATGGACAGTCGTCCACAAAATTGGAAAAGGCATCCAATTAAAATGAGCTCCTCGTTAAGTAGAAGGAGCTTCCAAAATCTGTCAGGAAAAAAATCTTGTCTATGCCTTCAGATAGCAGCAAAGTCCTGCTGAAATAACGGACCTATTTGCACACCATTAATGGCTTAATTAAAGTTCCATTAGGCTCACTTTATCCATTAGCTTCTCCTCCCTCATTGACCCCTTTTTTCCTTCTGTGTGTGTTAATGACAGACTCGTAACCTTCCCGACTCTGTGTGAATAAGCCTAACGAAGGTGTAGGTGAGGTCACGAGAGGGGGGAACTTTTTCACCGTGCACTGAACGCCAAAGAGACGGGGTCATGGAAGGTCCTCTCATCGGTTGATGAGTCCATCACTGCTTAATTACTGTGCACACATTAATGATGGCAGAATCCTCAGATGGCCTCCTTCAACCACTTCTCATTTTTGGCGTCTTTCTTGTGTCTTTTTCCAAAGCATACACAGACCGACCTATGAGATGGAAAACAGATTGATTTAAAGAAGGAATGAATTTAAGGTCCCTCTCTGTTTCTGTTTTCCTTTTCTTGGAAAGGCATATTCTGACAGCAAGTGTGTCCCAGAAAGCTACTAACATATCATTTCTGATTCTCATTGTGATTGATGGCATCAGGGTTGCTGAGGCCATTATTTCCTTTGTCCTCTTTATTTAATAAAACCCTGTTTTTCTCTCCATCAGCGATGGAACTTTCCCCACTGATGAAGGTTCGAGCCTGGAGGTGATGGACTCTATATTTGTAGGGGAGAGCAGTAATGTGGGCAGCCATGGGGGCCAGAACAGATACTGGGGCAAAGGCACCAACAACATATACAGAACACTCCCCCGAAACAAGTAAGTATTTATGTATCTCACTCTCAGCAGGTAGTGTTTTTCAATAACTTTACTAGGGTACCTGTAGCAGGTGTGTGTGTGTGTGTGTGTGCGTGTGTCTAAATCACCCTCCTTCATGCTTAGTCTGGCAGCTCAGGGGTAGAGAATAAGAAGTGGCCCAAGGTCAAGTCAAAATGCTGAAATACACACTGCAAGCGTGTGCGCTCATATGTGTGTGAATGTGTGTGCTACTGAGTATCAAACTCTTTGATCATATGCCACTCTAATATTCTATGTTAAGTGCAAGGTAAAGTAATCCAGACCAAGAGTTATGCTGTTTGGGGCAAAATGATAATAATATGATCTGCTTTGAGGTCTGAAGCCTCCAAATTAAAGCGTGAATTATTTTTGTAAATGGTATTTGTTTAGGACTTTCCCGATTCGGGGGTTCCAGGTGTATGATGGTCCAGTGAGGCTTACCAGATGCACCTTTAAGAAGTTCTCCCCCACCGTGGACCGGTTCTCCAGTGCTGTTGGGTTCTCCATGAAGAATGCCTGGCAGGGAAGCCCCCAGAATAACATCTCTGCCATCAAGATGGAGAGAACTGTAAGCACACTGGGGAGCTCCATGAACACGGATGGTGTTGTCAGTGTCGGGTGGGACACATCCAGGAGGTGTGGTGGGACGGCATGGGGCAGATGGAGTGGGTGGGGCGAGGTGTGACGTGGCGTGGCGTGGCGTGGAGGGGCGGGGGAGAGGCTAAAATCAACAGCCCTGTCCCAATCCTTACTCAAAGCCAAGTTCTGGCTTTTATTTTTTCATTTTTTTCTCTGAAGAATGTGACTTTGTACTATAAAAATGCGCCTTTAACTTTGCCAAGACTATGCTCTGTCGACCATTAAAATATTTTAAGCATTGAGTTGAAAATTCATTTTGGGGGTTATGGAGAGGACAGAGATCACAGTGCTCCCTGTCTCACCTACTGCTCTGCACCGGAGCCAGTTTAAGGTCGCTGACTGCTCCCCTGGGACAGGGGATCTGCATACTGGCTTTCTTACTCAAGCCGCAGATCATAAGCAGTAATTTCATGGTTCCTAAAGCTCATTGTTTGTGACGTGCCTGTCAGAGACACAGAGGACTGTAAACAGAGGGATGCATTGTAGGAGAAAGTTAACCTGAGACAGGGAATGTCCCCACATTCTGCTATCTGCATGCTCTGCGGTCTACGTGTGTGTCTGTGTGTATGTGTAACACTGTCACCAAGCTGAGCTTAGACCAGTGGTCTCCAACCTTGGGCCTGGAGAGCTACAGGGTCTGCTGGTTTTCATAGTGACTCTGCACTTCATGAATCAATTAGAGCAGTTGATTACACAGTTAACTCAACTCACCTGGTATCTTTGGTCTCAATTGGGTGCTGATGTTAAGGTGAAAACAAAAACCAGCAGACCCTGTAGCTCTCCAGGACCAGGGTTGGAGACCACTGGCTTAGACTGTGATGTGCTGAAGCAACACCTGAGATAATGAAGGTTCTCCTAACATAGTATGGTCTCATATAGAGTTTGCCTGTTCTGAGAAGTTTGTTTTTCACAGGATCCTTGACTCCCTCTTGGTAGAAGTACTGAACTGTAATGACATGATAAAATGACAGAGGGACTGTGGCTGATGAGCCACTGTACTGCCTTCTAATGGTCAAATTATGCAATCGCTGCATATTTAGAATATTTAAAACCTCTGAGCACTTTTCTCATTGTGTAATAATGTTCTCTCCCCTGCTTCTGCCCTGTTTAATTCCCCCTGCCCTAACGAAAGTGCCTTTGGGCAGAAGTGCCTTTCAGGCATGAGTCCTGATTGGCAGATTCTCCCAAAGGGGTGGAGCCAGTATTGCACAGGCTCAACTGTGCACAAGTATTTCCAACTGGACTGAAAGTGCATATGAGGATCCCAAATTGAGCTGGAGACTGTGAGTCTCAGCTCTGTGCTCTTGGCAGTGACAGGTCCAGAGCTGAAGGAGCCGCACTGTGTGAGCCCCCCGAGGATGGGCCTGTGCCTGCGATCTCAGCCTCTCACTTTCCTTCATATGGAAAGCATTTACTTTACTCTGCTTGCTGTGCAATATGGGAACAGGAGCCAATAGAAAGTCATGCAGTATGGGGGGGGGGGGGGTAGAGGTCAGTCATCTCTGGAATGGCAAATGATGGGCAATCTGGCTTCGCACTTCCTAATAGACTGTTTTACATTGGGGCTGTAGTGTCTTCATTTTTATCGGGATTAACGATGTACCTCTGTCAGGTGCAGTTGTCACAGTGTCTCACAGATTCTGTCAATCAAGAGTCCCCTGAGCAGACTGCATAATTTCAGTGCTAGGATCGCGATAATATAAAACTTGATTGCATTTGTGTCAGAAAGTATGTCTGAATGCAAGTCTGTGTGTGGGTGCTTTTGAGTATGTTTGCGAGTATGTTCTGTAGTAATGACATAGTCTTCTCCCTGAACTCTAGGTGGGTCTGAATGTATTCTTTGGGCAGCCAGGCCCATGGTTTGGGGCTAATGACATGGATGGGGACAAGACATCCATCTTCCACGACCTAGACGGCTCTCTTACTGGGTACCCAGACTCCTATGTGGCCCGAGCTGATAACTACCTGATCCGGCACCCTGGCTGCCTCACCGTGCCGCGGTGGAATGGCGTGATTTGCCACGGACAATATGCACAGGTGAGACCTGGCTTGACCCTCTGTCTTTTGACCCATTTACCTTCTCTGTGCTTTGCCTCTCACCAGTGTCTTACACAGGCTAATCTATACTCTTCACTCTGTATCGCACACAGGGTACTCTACAGTTTCTACACTGTAGCTTACTGGCAGATCTGTACATGTTTCTCCTACTCTTTGAGTTCAGTGTTGCTGATCACGGGAGAGTTGACTTGGCAGGATTTACTGGCGTCTGTGACTGGTGTGATGGAGCAGGTTGTCTCTTTGGGCGGCATTCCGTGTGTTATGCCTGCTAATTAAGTGTGCAAATAAACAAAGATGGCTGTGCCACAGTGTCAATCCAGGTCTTTCTTTCCAAAGCCTGACCTCTGGGGTGGGAGTAATGCAGGGGAGCCCTCATAGGGCTGGGGTGACTGCTGAGAGGAGGCTTCTTAAAACCGGGGTATCTTTCCAGATGGCTTCCCGAGTGTGTGTTCAGAAAGGGGTCTTCAGAGGCTTGGTTCTGAGATGGTTTTGACTTGCGTGTGATTTACTGCCTGAGGAGCAGGGGGCGCTCTCTGGACGACACAGTTGAGTGCTTCCTGTCCTTCTACAGTGGTGCGGTGCTGGAATTACAGTGTCTCCATTCAGATAACCCAAGGCCTGCTTTGCATATCAACCACACTCCATTACTCCATTCAAATACCGCAACAAAATTAGTGTTTTTCCCCCTGCTCCATGCCTTTTTCTGAAACAACAGGAGAGTGGAGCGTGTTGGCATGCATATGCCTGCTGTGACATTTGCAGAGTTACATCAATCTGCTGATTGACATCTCATTTTCTAAGCCCGTGCTGCGGTCTTTAGTGGAAACCTGAATCCTGGATCTGGCTTGTCTCCCCAGATTTGTGCTTTCGGAGTAAGCAGGTGCTTACGAAAGCTCTCTTCAGGTCCAGGCATGGGTGAACTGACAGTGCTATGCCCGCTGCAGCAAGTGGGAACAAGCTGGGGAGAGTCTGCACAGACCATAAAAATGAAAATGGTGTGTTAGGGGGAGGGTGTGTTGAGGATTCCAGGACTAATTAATTTTTATTTGTTTAGTTGTGGTTCTGTTTAAAATTCACAAAGATTTCAATTCTATTAAAAAGGTTTAATTGTTTTCTTTGTTCAGTTAGGCTGTGGAATTTTAAAATGCTGCCAGAAGAAATCTGGTGATATGAATCTGCCGCTCCACCAGTGCAAGTAAATGGAACGTCTCCCTTATTCCATTCAGTTTGGGACACTGCGAGCATGCTCAGACCAGTCTCTCTGTGCTGGCCATATGGTCAGCACTAAACATGAGCCAGCAGCTCCTGGCTGGGCACAATACTGATTATCTTTGGACCCCTTACAAAGGAGCAGTGCCACAATTATGGCTGTGTATTTATCACGGAAGTCGTGGGTGTCACAGATTCCTTGATTCTTGACATTTTTTGGCAGTTATGCGACTTTCTCCACTTTTTTGCCTTTTCCAAGATTTTTAGTACTAAATTGTATTGACAGTCAAAGTAATGAAGTATTGCAAATAAAGCCTGCAGATTCTGCAGCTAATCCCTACAGATTCTGCAGCAGCCCTGCTAGACAGCCTGTCGCTTGACAGCACGTCACTGTTTTTGAGGTAAATGACATGTAATCATGTTTCTGATGTTGTGGAAGGTGGCTTGTAATCATGTGACTGATAGGCAGTGGAATTCTGTGGTTGTGATGTAGGATGAATCTAAATGGCTCTTCCTCAAGTTCCACAGGGCAGAGGGTCTCACTCTGTGCTGGATAAAAGCTTCTCATTTCCAAATCACAAAGGGGTGCAGCAGCAGCAGCAGTAGCTCTGTTTTCCTATGTGCACTCCAGTTTCCAAGTCTGCATGTGTTCTCAGAGCTGGATGGATGTGTTTTGACGTGGCTTAAATGCAAAGGCGGAGCAACGCGACCTCAGCCCCTGCATGAAGAATCGTGATATTATTTTTCTGGGAGAATTTGAGGTGTTTTGAAATCAGGGAGGAACACTGGTCTGCTTTCCATGTCCTCATTTTTCAGGCGACAGACTATCCCACCATTGCAGGGCATGTACTCCACTCTGAATATGCACTGCTGTAAAACTCAAAAGGCTATAATTAGGAGTGTCTGTGGTGGCCTTCCAGCTCTGTGAGGTAGCATTCCTCTGACAGATGAGGTAACAACTGAGGCTGCACTCGTCAGGGGCAAAAGACTCAATTATGGGATGTCTACAGTGGGAATATTTCTCCCCTAAAAGAAAGCAGAATAACTCAAACTAGGCAGGTGTGCCCCCCTACACAATGCCTCTGGTTTGTATGCTCTGTGGAGGCTGGATTTTGATGAGTTTCTTAATTATCTCCCCCTTCTCTCCCAGCTCTACATCCAGGCCCGTCGCCCAGAGAACCTGACCCTTGTCATGATGCGGGAGAGGTACCCCAACCACCCCCTCACTCTGCAGGGGGTCAACCGTGGCGCCCCCTACCAGCAGTACCAGCCTGTGGTCATGCTCCAGCAGGCCTACTCCATCTTCTGGCACAGTGGAGTGCCTGAGGAGATCATCCTGTACCCCATAAACTTCAACAGGTACACCCTCACCTGTATCCCATAACCTTTAGCAGCTACACCCTCACATGTACCAAACAACCTTTAGCAGGTACACCCTCACCTGTACCCAATAACCTTTAGCAGGTACACCCTCACCTGTACCCCATAAACTTCAACAGGTACACCCTCACCTGTACTCCATACATCTCAATAGGTACACCCTCACCTGTACCCAATGAACTTGAACAGGTGTACCCTTACCTGTTCAGCTGTAGCCCATAAATTCTAACCAGTATGCCTTCGCGCATACACCTGTACCCCATCAATTTATGCCATCCCCTTTACACCTGTGCATATGTCTGTGTGTGCAGCATACATACTTGTATTCCTATGTGTGCTAAACACATATTGAAACTTTGCCGAAAGGTTCAGATCAGTAGTGTTTTTCATACCATTGACCAGTTTTAATTTAATTTGCTTTATTTCCTTTTGTAACTGGAAAAAGATGGATCTAAGTTTCATACTTGGCATGTTTTAAAGCTGTTGTAAAGTTTCCATGTGGATATCATTATATTTATGGTGAAGCACAGGCTACTTCATAAAACTCTGAATGTAGTCTGACGTATGAATATACAGCTGTATTTATGCAATAGCTGTATGTATTTTCACATGATTTCCTGAAATTCTCCAGATTTCACCTCACCTTTTTATAATTCCTAAAACCACCGAGAGGCTCCTATTCTACTTGCAAGGGATGATGGGAAAGGTCAGGAAACGTGTGGATGAAGAGGCTGCTCTTGTCATGTAGACTTGAGAGACAAATGAGCCTGCATGCATATCTGACGGTAGAGGTCATGCCTCCTCTGGCTACAGCATTAGTGCTACAGACTCCCTAGGGTGTCTGTGTACAAGCAGTCCCTGTCTTCAGAAAAATCAATAGCAGGATAGGTGTCTATTCTAGGGACACCAGAGTGGGAGTGAAAATACACAGTAAGGATCATATTCAGTTATATATTATGAAGAATGTTTATATTCTGTATCAGGCTGTTGAATGTATGGAAATTTAACCGATAATAGGTTAAAGCAGAATATATACTGTAAGTATTTTCCATAGGCTACAAGTTAGTAAAAATACATGTACTTTTTCAATTTTTACACATACTCTGGCATTTGCTGATATTCATAAAAATGCCCCTCAGCATCAATTTTTCTGTTACTCTTGCATCACTGTTACTGTGGGAGCATGGCCTGATCCTGAGGGAGGTGCACACCCTCCACGAAGAAAAAACTATTTTTTGTGTCCTGAAAGTCTAATTTTGATAACACACCTGCCCTGCCTTGTAGGGGTGCAGAGCAGTGACAGTTTATGGAAGGCTGGGGTATCCCTGTTTTAATTTTCCCTCCAGCTGAAAGGCAAGGCTGTGAGACAGTGCAGTCTGTTTGTTCACTGTGGTCAGGTGCAATCTAGCACTGTTACATACTGTACAGTATATTCTCTGGGAAGCAAACATTGTATCCTGCTGGGATCTGAACCGTAGCCTGCAGCAAATATTATAGCGGTTTGAACTCAGAGGGTGCAGATGCCTCCCCAGCCACCCTCCCCCCCCCCCCCCCTCCAAGTATGCCGGTCCTGGCCTGCGGTAACCAGACAGCATGTCAGAACATTCTGAGAAATGACAAACGCAGGCTTCACGTGTTGGAGTCAGGAGGCTTTGATTTATTGAAAAATTTGTTTATTAGGACAGCGAAAGCGCTCCTTTTCCATCATAACCCTTCATTAGCTGCACATTGAGTTGATTTATGGCAGACAGGACGGCAGTGTGCCACATCTGGGACCTATGGAGACGAGGGCTTGTGCATGAAATGGCGTGGAACAGCTGTGCGCAACAGCTGGAGGGGGGAACGGGATAGGATTTCATGGGGGAAAGGCTGAAAAACACGGACTTCTTTAATCAGAACGCTGGGCTACACGCTGTTCCTTCTCGGTTGCACCTGCTGGGACGTTCGACTGCTCCTGGCTATTTGCTCCTTTAAAGAGCACTTCATTTACCTGTCACCTGAGGGCAGTCTGACAGCCTAAGTTCAACAACATGTTGAACAACCCGCCAAAAAGCTGACGATAAGATATACAACCGTACCCCAATTCTCTATTTAAGATAGTCCTATAGACCTTAGCCCGATTAGACAGCATCATTATGGCTGTGCAGCTGCTCGCAAGTCTGTGCAGTAGTACAGGTCAGAGAGTACTTTCTAAAAATGAGGAGGATCTCTCCAAAAAAAACAAAATACTTCCATTTAATGTGTAGAATAGCAAGCGTCTTTGGCTTTTTAACTGGCTTTTTCTGTTGTGCTTTTGTAGATGTACTCTGGTTGGGTGGATAATAATTGTATTTATTTATGTTATGATTTCAGCCATATTATATTCCTAGACCTGTTTTTTATTTTAAAATTATGCTCAGTATTTGTTTGTGAATTACAAAAGCGATACTCATTATCAGATGTCTATATGTATGACATTTAGTGCTGGCCAGTCATTTTTGTCTCAGTACATCTTATCTGAAGGCGGTAGGTGATGAAGATGTTTTGAAATGGCTTGACTGGCAACACAGTACATTAATGTTGTGTTCTTTTCTGTTATTAGTCTCATACCATACCAGAACACCTATCCATTCTTTAACAGTGCCTGATCTTTCATAAGAGAATTATTTGAAGTCCAAAGACCAGTGATGCAAAGATTTAAAGTGGAAAAACTTAACTTACAGCTAACAATGCACCATAGAAAGTTAAGCAGTCATTAAATGCCATATTAGCCATCGAAGACGTGTCACATACAAATCAGAATTCTCCGCTCTAAGGACAGACAGAAAGCTAACATCTGCTCTGATGCTACATGTCCAGCAGTCAGGTATTTGGAAAATAAGTGTGCCTAATATAGTAAATAACAGTTTTAAGAGGGGAGGTGCCCTGGCACAAAGCTTAAATGCCTCCTCCTTATCTGTTGCACATTTCTGATTTGCTGGTTTATTTGATTTCAGAGGAGACTAAAACAAGCTAGTCCTGTGATAGGTTTGTCTGCTTGGTTTAAAGGGAGACTGAATCTTACTGGTTCTTTGATTGGCTGGTGTGCTTGATTTCTGGGAAGACTGGATCATGCTGGTTCTCTACTTTGGTTGGTGTGCTTGGTTTCAGTGGGGGATTAATCATGCTGGTTCTCTGGTTGTTGTGTTTCCTTTCAGAAGCGACTATAGCCAAGTTGGTCGATGTGTTCAGTTTTGACTGTATGATTGGTCGGTGTGTATGGTTTTGGGTCCCTGATTGGACAATGTGTTTGATTTCAGGAAAGACTGGATCCTGTTGGCGCTCTGCTTCCCCAGAGGAACTGCTTTCAAAGTTGTGTCAGACATCTACCAGAGAGAGAGCGGGAGGGTGCAGGGCGTGGCACAATATGACCCTGCTCCCTCCCTCAGATCCCTACAGGAAGCACGCAACAGGAATCTCTATCACTACAGTAACAGGACAGGGTAAGGGAGGGTGATCCAGGGTGCTTCAGGGAGAAGCGTGAGAAATTATGTTGTTATCCTGTCAATGTTTGAGATCAATGGCCCTTGCTGTACTGATGGAACCATTGTGCAAAGAGGCAGTTTTTTAAATAAATTTTGGTACATGTGGGTTTGATGAATCATTGCAAAGCATGAAATAATTACCATTGTATTACATAATTACAAAATGAGACCCAGCGTTTAGTCCATATTCAGTATGGATAAGCTAATTGAATTTGAATGCTGGAAAAGTTCTTGTACAGTATAGTATAGTGGATGGAGCAGAAGTATGTTGGACAGAGAACTGGATGTGTAAGCAGGAAGTTTCAGGTTTGATTCGCAGGTGTGGCGCTGCCATTATACATTTGAAGAAGGTGCTGAGCCTGTTGTTCTTCTGTAAATGCAAAGGAGTATCACTGGCGTGGGTAGATGAAATGTATGTGGTGTAAATGATGTATTAACCTTAACAGCCCTCCTCTGATGCATTTCCCACCAGGTACCTCTTCCTTTACCTGCAGGCTGCCCATCAACGCCAGGGACACAGCTACTGCTCAGAGCACGGGTGCGAGAGGGTGAAGATTCAGGCCATCATCCCCTCCTCTGCCCCTAGGGCCTGTCACCCCCACCCCTTTTCCAAAAAGAAGAGCAGCACAGACCCCCCACGCCGGCTGTGGGCGTCAGAGCGTGTGACCACACCCTGCCCCCTGTGTGGGGCCCCGCAGGTATGGCTATATATATAGCATGGTGTCCTTTTCAACTTAAGTGCCTTCCTTCTGACACCAAACCCACCATTAGAGTGTGTAGCCAAAAAGCTAACTTTGGTCTTATTTAACCATAACAGCGATTTCCAATGTTCCAGTGCCATTTAACAAACTCCAGATGTTTATTTTTGTTGATTGCCCACAATAGAGGCTTTTTTTCTGGCAACCCTTCCAAAAATTATTGGCATGGAGGTAGCATTTCATGATAGATTTGGAGACATTGAGCCCCCAAGATGCAACCAACTTTTTGAGCTATAACCACTGTATGGCTTTTTGTTTTTCTTTGCCTCAAAAACAATCTGCCTCACTGTGCATGAGTCCTCTACCAGACAACTTTTATATTTATTTGTTTGTAACCATCTGCCTCCTGACTAAAGAAGGCCAAAAACAATTTGCCTTTTTTGTTCTGAGAATTCTTTGCCTTCCCTGTGATCTGTATGGATGATGTCTTGTTGAATCCAGGTGGCTGTGTCTACTGACCCTCTCCAACAGTATGTCAAGATCCAGGTTCTCTCCCTGAGTAGCGCAAGTGTTCAGCAGGGCCTGAAGTCTGCTTTCATTAAGGTAGGATTTCTGAACTTTGCCCCCATTGCTGCAGTGTTTAAGCAAAACAGCCATTTCCTTAGGTGTGTTGGCATGTGGATCTCCTAATGCTGAGCTGTTTGCAGAGGTGAGAAGAATAGAAACTAAAGATGAGTGCTTTGTGAAGCTGAGAGGGCCATGTTTTTGCCTTTTGCCCTAAGGCCCCAGTAGTGAGTGTTAAATAGCTGCGGTGTGGTGGATCCCCACTCGACGTGCTGTGTTATACACACTAGGGATTTCTGCGTAAGCCGTCCGTTTATGTGAGATTATGGGGCTTAGCGCCACTCGCGTGCCATGCAGCCCTGTGCTACGCTGTGCCTCTGGGTGATGGCTCCAGGCTAAGTTCATGGCTTGTATATGATGATGTCTGAAAAGCACTGCTGAGTACACGTTATTTTCTAAATTGTGTAGGACCAGAAAAAGTTTTTTAAAAATTCGAACAATGAAAATTTATTTCATAAGTTGACTGAATAGAATCCGCAGTTTTTCACACTTTAACGATTAACCCTTAATGCAGTCAGAAGCTCAGTGAAAATGCTGCTCATCTATTCATGCACTTGAGAAATGCCCTCCCTCTGACTGGCCAGCTGCTTGCCTACATTGCAATATCAGTGGATGAGATGGAGCACTTCCTGTCACATGGTGCAAGCATCTGCTTGTAGCCCAAGGAAAAGAGCAGACAATGGAATTTTCCACTTTTCTCCTGGCAACTGAACAGCAAGGCCCCTGAAAAAGGAAATGACTTTCCTGAAGCAGCATGACTGGGATTACTCTCTAATGCCATGCTCAAGCAACAAACGCCAAGGACTTCAGTGAAATACTCCGTTAAAGCTGGTCTCCTTTCTGTTGAAACCCAGGCCGTAAGAATAATGATCCACGATGGGTGGGGAGGGGCATTGGGCCTAGGCAGTGATCCATGGCCATTGTTAGATTGAGGTGTATCTTGAGATTCTGCTGGGTGTGGTTTCAGCTCATACTGTCATTAAGGAAACTGTTGTTTGATCGACATTGCTGAAAGGATATTGCCAAGTGGTGATATTGTGCAGTGTGTGTGCTTTAGGTTCTGTAAGTGGAGGTAGTGTTGCAGGAATAGTGTTTCTCAAGCTTTGTTAATCCTATTGGTTGTTTCTTGTCTCATCTCCAGGTAAACGAGGAGGTGTTCCTGTTTGGAATGAAGGGACTGTTTTTTGTGGTAGTGGATGCTTGCACGGGACAGGTGCAAGATAAGAGGCACTTTGAAACGGCGTCAGTCACCCACGGCAACACTGCAGTTGAATCCTACATCATCAGTGCTGTGAATGAGAGGTCAGATGGCTTGCACTGCCTTTTTTTCTGTGAAAGAGAGAGATGGAGAGACAGAGGGAAAGAGAGATAAAGAATCTCTTTTAAGACCGCCTGCTCCCGTGATGGGGGGGAGAATCTGTTTGAAGTCTTTGTTTTACATTCCTCTGTGGGATGCCTGTTTTCAGAGCTCATTGCTGAGCAGCTGTGTTAGCTGAGTGCTCTCTGTGACTGTAGAGATAATAACGAACACTTATTCTCTGGCTGCTGTTTCAGAATGCAGCCATACTCTCATTTCAAGTTTATGAAAATAGAAAATCTCCCCCGACAAGGAAAGGCATGCAGAAAATGACCTTCCTTGGGTTCAGTCAACATTAATCTTCTTTATCATTTCCAATTCATGAACGCTTTGGTCGTTTGGTTGTGTTTGTTTTGAGCACATAGTAATGCGTGCACTTATTCTGTCTGAGTTCTGGACAATTATTCATTAAATGAAGGGTACCTGTCTCTGTGTATGTAACCTTTCATCCCTCCAGTGGGAACTAACACTGGGCTGATTCACCTGCTCTTCAGGTCCATAGTGCTGGTGTGCTCCAGAGACATCTCAGACCTGTCCAGGGATTCCAGGATCTCTGCCTTTACCAAACTGGGATCTGCAAAGCCCGTCAGCCTCTTCAGGAAAGGTGATGCTGTGAGATGAGAACGCGCAGCCGTGCTCAGTTCTGCACAGCCATAACCACGATCCCTCATTTTTCCTTGCAGGAAGTCTGGCTTTTCTGGGGTACAGGGGCCAGCCGTCTCCGCCCTGGGTGAGGACGATCAGCCGGGGCTGGGGGGAGGAGTGGGCCACCCTGCAGCATTACGTCCCGCTGGCTCTGCGGACTTATGGGTGCCTGGGGAGAGAGCGGGAACCCCACGGGGCCAACGCCATCCTGGGGGGTCCTCACTGACCAGGCCCCTGAGGGGTTCCCCCAGCACGACCCCCCTCTCGTGTCTGCTTCTGATTTTATTTTCCAGTCCTTTCCTGTTCATTTCCTCACACCTGTATTACACCTGTATCAGCTGACACATGAATAAACGCTCCTGTGGTAATGGACAGCCGTGTCTTCTGTGTCTCATTTTCCTTCTTGAACCCTGGTGAAAACCCTGGGGTTTTTCCCGCCGGTGAAGGCCAATGTGAAGTCGGCACAGGAAGTGACTTGGAGGGCCTTTTGTTTTGATCACCTGACTGTATGTTGCCGCCTCAGTTTTAAAATAATCATGAGAAAAATGCAGCAGCATAACATTCGTGACAACTTCTAGCCGATTTAAACAGAGGCGTTTTTAAATAACTGGTCACTTGTGGCAGTGGGTGAGGATGCATAGGTGAGGCTCTGGAGAAGCAGCGAGGGCAGTGCGGGTGGGGGGGCAGGGAGGGCTGAGGGGGAGTGGGGCGTTTGTCATCTGAACTAATGAACCTCAGACTCTTCAGAGCCTCACACACCCATGGTGTGCGTATTGCCAAAAAAAAACAAAAAACAAATGGAAACAGGTGCATGTGAGTGTGTGGGGGTGAGTGGACGTATGCGCATTGCTTTTTTTGGCCAGTGAAGATTGTGAAACTGCAGCTCTTTGTTCATCATGAAAAAGTGTGTGCGTGTGTGTGTGTGTGTGTGTGTGTGTGTGTGTGTGTGCGTGGGTGTGGGAAACCTTTATGTAGCTTTGAAAATATATGCAGGCTTGCAAGTGTTTCATTCCTCTTTCTGTGTGTCTTTGATCCCTTTGTAAAAACATGGTGAAAATGCTTACCTTAGCACTCTGCAGATTAATACAACCACAGAAATAACAGGCATTGAGGAGCTCTCTATGGCTTCTGCTAAGACTCTGGTGTAGAGAACCTCACTATAAAACCCCAGCTGTGAGTTTGACTGGAACTGCTACATGTGCCTGACTGCACTCGTTTATTTTCAGATGACTTTGGCAATCCACTTGACCCTAGAGCACTGCATTTGACCCTCTGCAACCTCACTGTCAGTCCTGAAATCGATCTTGCAGCGAGCTGGCCCTCAGCGCTGAAAGATGAAGACCTGTTTGGTGCTCCTTGTGGCAGTCCTTCCCATCATTCAAGCTGGTGAGTGAAAATGGCAGAATCTCCTCTGTGAGAACAGACAGTAAATCGATCAATCGATTGCTCGCAACAATTTTTCGAATCAGATTTGATTCAGTGCCATCGTTCCCTTCCTGTAAATGTACAGTGGGCAGCTGGATACCTGGCTCTGTCAACAATGGAGAGATGAATAGATCTTGGTGCAGGAAGGCCTGCTGCTGGCCTGACCCATGATAGATTACTTTCTGTGTCAAAGGGCAGCTGGTGTTCCCCTGCAGCAGCAGCAGCAGCAGCTCTGATCCACTTTAGCTAAGCCACTGAGCTGTGACCATTGTGTTCTGTCTCAAACATGTAGGTCAACTCCAAACAAAAATGCAGTGGGAAAAAAAAACATTTCAGGAGCTTTATGGGAATTTAATGAGCTTCTTTATACTGCCCTGGTACTACAGAAAGAAGAGAAGATTGGGTTTATGGTCTCTGCTTTAACCTTGGGTATGAGAGCTGCCGTGGGTGTTTGTGGTAGCAGGTGAACGCAAATGGTGTGAAGGGCTGAAGGTTTACTTGATCTGAGAATTTCCAGGAAAAGACATTATTTTGCTGTGATTCTTCTTTGTGTTTGTCCATTATCAGACTGAGGAGAACATGACAGTGTACCTGTAGAGGTGTTGTGGAGACTGTATAAGACAGAAATGGCAGGGTGACAAGGTGGCCATGGATTAAGAGCAAAGCTGAAGCATTGTGACTGTCCTCAATGCTCTTAAGTGTGGGAGGGAGCAGAGACTAGAAATCATTTCAATTGTGCAGGTCCTTGTGTGGTCCTTTTGCACGCCATTTGCAACTGCGTCACAACTGCTAAGCTATTAACTAAACCAGCATTGCGGTACTTCCTTGGGTTTATTAGGCTACTTTATAGGGTTTGTTTGAACAGAAAAGTCAACAGTTATCACAGTTAAACTGAGTCAGAGATCAAAGGTTTAGAGAAACATTGCTTTACCCTTTAAAGATTCGTAGAGTCACCGCACTGCCACGCGCTCAACAAGTCACGAGAGACCGGGCCTGGCCCAATCTAATCCAGTTCCCGTCCGCAGCAAATGAAGGAATTTTGGCCAGCAGCACAGCTGTGACACAACGCTTGAATTTTTTATGAGCTTATATAAATATACTTTGGCCTTTCCTTTCTTTTATTTACACTGCCCGCTCTTTGATTGTAATTACAAACGGCAGTCTTACAGCAGTTTTATTTGCTGTGTATAATTACAAACAGCACTTCTGCCACAGCTTCCAGGAGCGTTAGCACGCAGCACGGTAGTGTACCTCATAGTGAAACAGGAAGAAATGAGGCTGACGCTATCCTGGTCAGTGTGCGGTTTTCAGCAACGTTGCAGCACTAGACACAGTCCACCCACTCAGGCCTGGCACACTTAGTTGTTAAAGTGCACGAAATGAACGGGAAATTACTTTCCAGAAATACTCAAAAGCAGCTGAAACAGCAGACGCAGTTATTTTGAAACGTTTTTTTGCGTTTTCATTTTCTTGCAGATGAGCCCAAAAAGCTCTTGAAGTGGAAAGGAGACCTGCACAATGTTATACTACATTCTTCAAGTACTCCCATTTCCAACACACTTGATGATCTGTGGTTGGATATTGTGCCTAATCAGATATTCTTTTGTGCTCTTGGGTTACCTGCGCCAAAGTTCACTGAGGGTTCATTCTGTATTTTTAATGGAAAAAACTAACCACTTCAGCATTCCCAAACCTGAGTCAAGTCAACTTGTGGCCTTGTTTTTGTGGAAACATTAACCGCTCGCATTAACTGTGGGTTCTGCACCTAGTGTTCCATGTGTGTTTGTGTCTTTAAGGTCTGCAGATATATGCTGTGTGTGTTTGTGTATGTGTGTGTTTATCCTTGCCTGCTGACAAAATACACCCTGTAATTCCCTGTAATTACATGGAGTAATAGACAGTTTAGGTTTGCTGTGAGAAGTCAACAAGTCATATCTCCAAACCATAATGCCCATATAACAGGAGGCCTCCTTTGTTCCTGCGATTTAAAAAAAAATTATTTCAGAAAGGAAAACAAACATCCTGTGTTTTAAACCTGTAAAATCCCACAGTTGTGTAGTGCTGATGATTAAACTGATTCTTATATTACTTGGTTGCTTGATTGATTGTCTGATTAGTTGATTCATTAAATGTTTTGTTTTTTATTCACTGATTGATTGATTGATTGATTGATTGTTCTGCTTGTTGGCACAGTTTGTCCCGATAAGGAAGCAGACCTTCAGACCTGGACTCCTGGCCACAGCAGAGCTCATCGTGTCACCATTGCTTACGGCAGGAAGGTCCTTCTCACCACCTCGGCGACTGTCCACTCCATAGAGATCAGGGATGGAGGTGAGCTGACGCACTGTCTCCATGCTGTTCTGCTGCCGTGTGATTTATCTGCACAATCTGGGATCTGGGCCTGAACGAGACTAGCCCTCAACACGGCTGTAAATCACCCTATCGACCTCTCCACCGCATTACCTGGTACCATATCATTTGTGTCAGGCACTTAATCTCCTAAAACAGCAGCTGTCATAAGATAAAGGATTGAGTGTATTTATGTTTGTAGTACATGGTCATTTAAGGGTGTGTGACTGAGCTGTATGTACTGGAAAAGAGGGGAGAATTCATCAGCAGGTTTTTTTTTCTTTCTCGCAGGAAAGCTTGTTATTGCAGACACAGGTCGCCCAATTGTTCTGCGGACTAAGCACATTCTCATTGGGAACAATGGAGAGCTTCACATTGGCAGTCCGGACTGCCCCTACAAGGGCAACCTCACTATATCCCTGTATGGCAGGTATGGAGCGTCACCAGTGATACCTTAAATCCCGATCCAGTCTTGAGTGGTTGCGGTCATGGTTTTCTCTCTGCTTTGTGCTCCAACAGAGCTGACAATGCAGAGCCAGAGCACAGCTACTTTGGGCGGAAATACATTGGAGTGGGAACAGGGGGGACCCTGGAGATTCATGGACAGAGAAAGCTGGCCTGGACCTTCCTGAGCAGAACATTGCATCCTGGAGAGGTCAATGAGGACAGCTACCACTATGAAAGGGGCTGGGGAGCCAGGGGCATCTTAGTCCATGCCATTCACCCATCCACAGGGGAGGTGCTCCATTCTGACAGGTCAGCAAGCAGGCTGCTAAGCTTAATGTGTGGGTTCTGATTGGTCAACTGACAATCTCATAATCCCAACTTCCGATTTGTCAGTTCCTTGTCTCCTAGATAAGGATCCAGCTTGTCTATGTTAGCTGTTAGACTCTAACACTACCTTATGGATTATCTTTAGTATGGTCATATACAAACGATAGCAGATAAACACTATCATCTTTATAATTTCTCAGTTGTTTGTTATGCGTGTTTCTGGCCTCAGGTTCGACACATACAAGAGTAAGGATGAGAGCCGGCGTCTGGCTCAGTACATGGACACAGTGCAGGATGGTGTCATTTTGGCAATGGTGGTGAACGACGAGGGCTCCACAAACCTGGAAGACACAGCCAGGAAGAACCTGGTGAAGTTAGGCAGTCGGGAATTCCATCGTCTTGGCTTCCGGTGTGGAAATCTCACGTCTAATCACATGATCCCACTATAGTTATACTGTAGTCACATGACCCTACTCATGCTCGTATGGCTCTTTTCTCTGTGCAGTCACCCCTGGAGTTTCATCACAGTGAAAGGAACCCCATCGTTGTCTGTAGAGGATCGAGCGGTTTATCAAGGTGACATATCTGTCTGCTTTCCTGCGTTTGTTTAATGTTAAAGCTCAAATATATGTCTGTGGAATGTGCCGGTTTCACACTGTTGTGCTTCTACCCTTATGTTTCATCTTCATTCCCCCAACAGGAACCAAATCTTCATCTGAAGCAAAGAGTTCACGTGTTTTCAGGTCTGGAAATGGAGAGCACTTCACTGTGATTGCCACCAGCCAGTGGGTGCAAGGTAACCCCAACCTTTCGCCCTAATGAAGACCCTAGTCTACTGCAGCATACTGAGCCCCAAATGGGGTACCTTTACTGTGCCTGAGCAGCTCCAAATTTCTTTTATTACCGAGTTATGCTTTTGGGCAGGGATGTGTGCAATACTTGCAGATTTGGATAAGATGTCAGCAATAAAAGTTTTTTTTTAAACTTGTTCCAGAGAAGCCTTAAAACGTTTTCAATTTGTCATCTAACAATCTAACAAAACTTCACAACAATAAGTGGTTTTGCTTAATTTTCAAAAGCAACACTTCCTCTGGCCTTGGTAAAGCCCTCATGGTTTGCTTGCAGTGCAGTGTTAGTATGTACTGCAGCTGTCACAAATCCATGTATCACTAATTAGCTTAAACTCATAGTTTGCCAGACCTGTGGCCTCATTTATAAAAATGTTCTTATATTTATACTTGAACTTCGTCTTAAGATAATTTCCGATGTTATGCTTACGTTCGATTCATAAAAGATACTGAGCATAAAAAACCTTGCTTACGCAGGTTCTAAGAAGCCCATTTGTAACTTACGCAGCTATGATCTATAAATCTCAAATTAACTTAAAATTGACGGCACCTGAACGTGCCTTACAATCAGCGATTTCCCCTTTTATAATGCTAGTACAAATTAGGGTTTAGTCAGGAATAACCCTGGACCAAAAGAGGAAAGCAAACTTTTTGGAAGACGAGATCACGACGATGGTAGAGAAGATTGAAGACAGGCAACACATATTATTCGGTGGACTAAATAGTGGGTTGACAAACAAATCCAAACAGGTAACTTGCTAGTGTGTTGCCACTGCAGTGAACAAATTGTTCAGAAAGCTAATGCAAAGTTCACCACAGGCTTGGACGCATATGCTTCCCAAACTGCAATACCCCTACATAGCCAGCAGGAAAATCACTTACGTCAAGTAAGTGATAAGAGATAAGATCATTTACACGTCAAAGTAAGGTTTTATAAATAACTACTTATACGTGATTTTATGCGGAAGTCATACTCAAAATTGATCCTAAGTTTGTTTTATAAATGAGGCCCCTGCACTGTTTCTCAGTGGCAGCATAACCATAGTAACATATTACTGTAACCACAGTAACTGTGGTATAAGCATGGCACAGCCAGACATATCGTGGATAAAATAGCATACATTAGATGAATTGTGTTGGTCTGGGACACGATTATTCACAGTCGCATACTTTCCTTGGTCTCAAGGTTTTGTGTACTCCATTTAGAAAAATATGAAAATGATTTTACCCATTCCACCCCCATTGCACCACAATAATAATGAAATCACAGCACAGACAGGCATACACACTGACTGAAACTACAGCACAGACAAAGACAAAAGTCACTGACTCGAACACCATCACGGATAGAGGCATACAGCAGTGACTCAAGCTCCAATACAGACATATGCATCTCTGACATTAGAGACAGAAACACTGTTTTATTAGGCAGTTTTAGGTGGTTAGAGCTGATGTAATGGCCATGCTGTTTTCACACAGTCAGCTGCCCACCAAAGGGTTTCATATTCTCTCTGTTATTTTATGCAGCTCAAATAGCTATTTCCACAATGCCTCATATTTTACAAATGGCCTGCCGGAGGCTGTTAAGTTGATGAATGTGCAGAAGACTACTGTTTTGATAGGAGTTCTCCCTCCTTTCTCATTCTTGTGCTACTTTACTGTGTTTTATGTGAACACAGGCCAACAATGTAGGGCAATATGGTAGCTGGCCGGAGCTGGGTGCTGTCTGAGCTGGGTCCCTGATGTCTGTTATTTTAAATGGGACTGTTTGTAAGGAATAATCTTGCTGTGGGTTGTAATGTTTTGGTGTTAGCATGGGTTGTGTGTGTGTTGTGTGTGTGAGTGAGTGTGTGTGTTTGAGGGTGTACAATTGGTGTTCAGTGGGATGGGCAATGAAGGCGTGGTTGGTGTTACCCAGCTTAGTTGCCATGGTGATTTTGAGCAGGTCACTGGTCTCTTTTGCAGAGGCGGAGTGGACCGAATGGTTTGATCGGGATGATGAGCGCGGATCGGGTGACTGGGAAAAGCTGGCAGACCTCCACAAGGCCTACCCAGACCGCGCCTGCAGCAGCTCTCTGGGAATACAGGTACAGTCTCTCACCATTCACTGCTCCTCTCTATGGTAACAGCGGGGTGGTCTGTCACTGCCAGATGCACAGTGGTCACGCAGTACCCAGTGTATGACAGGGAGGAGGGGTTTCCGATCCCCCTGCTGTCTGCCTGTGCCAGGCAGGAAGGACAGCAGAGTGAATGGAGGTGGTGGCTGGCTGTATTTACTGGGGAGGAAAAGGATGTCTGTCACACACAGGTTCCCAACGGATTGGATGCTTTGTCAGATCATGCGTAAACACCATGAAGGTAGGAGTCAAAGTTTCCTGATGCAACATTTTCCTTTTTCATCCCATAGGCAGAGACGCTAGATGGAGTACCAGCCAATCAGACAGGAGAGATATTCCACAAGATTGACAAGGACTACGGGTTTGTATGCCTGAATAAAGATCAGCCTGATGGGATCTGCCACAACTACAGAGTGCGCTTCCTTTGTGGAAAACTTGGTATGTATGCTACGGACAGTATTATTACTGTTAAACAGTATTGTTCTGTATTACTACACAGGATATTAGTATCAGTGATGTAAGCAGTGCTCTTATCCTTATTACTGTCCAGGGTATATTATATGACCATATGGGGAATTAGCATTACTGCACAGAGTACGTGTTTGTGCATGTTTAAGCAGGATGTGGGTTTCTGCATTCTGATTGGCTGTGTTGTTGTGTTCAAATGCAGTCCGGCCCCATGCCTCCATTACCATAGAAACACATTCCAACAACAGCATCCTGGAGTTGGTGGACGATGCCAGCGGCTGGCAGGCAGGGGACAGGGTGGTGGTGGCCAGCACTGACTACTCCATGCACCAGGCCGAGGAGTTCACTGTCCTGCCCTGCCCTTCCTGCTCCGCCTCTCAGGTCAAAGTTCAAGGTCAGTCATACCCTCTTTCTCTGTCTGTTCACGTCAATGAAATCCAGTTCAGTTGAGCCAAGTTCAGTTCAATACAATGTAACTAATTTGATGTCAAAGAGGTACTTAACAGGACAAATATAATCAGTATTGCCAAATTAGCTATATTCAATAAGAAATATACAATCTGTAATTAAAAGGAAGTAACCCTCACCTTCTCGTTTTCTTCATTATTAGAAAGCTTAATAATATAAAAATGTGTAAATCCTTTTGTGACATGAGGCAAAACTATTTTTAAAGGGGATTAGCATTCCTCAGATTTCAAAAGGTTAAGTAATACACATCTCAGTTATTATTTAAAAGGCATTTTTCAGCACGACAGCGCTATTTTAAAATAATAGACATTACTGCTCTCCCCACAGGCACTCTTCCTGCAGATCAGACACTCAAGACTTAAAAGTCAGCCTGTAACTGAGCGCCAGATCTCTCTGGGTGAATTAAACCCAGACCCAGTCTCTCCGTCTATCTCTCTCTCTCGACTTGAAGACACTTGAACTTGACTCATTTCCTTTCACAAGTCCTTCCAAATGAATTTAGACAGGTGGTTTCCATGTTCCAGACATTACTGGCACAAATAAGAATTTCATTATTATTTCTGCTTTACTTGGCAGCCTGTTCTCTTCTCCCCAGATTTGTTTGATCAAATAGTCAGCCTGTTTTTAATGATTAAAGCTCCATCCTATCACAGCATTCTGTCCTCTAAGGAGTCTAAGGTCTCAAGACGTGTGTGTCGTGGAAGGATGTTCTCTTCTACGATCCGTGTGTTGTATAAAAGCGCTCTCTAAGCTGGGTATCTGTGCCAGTGTGAGGGGTAAACAGTTTCTGGGCAGCGTGTGATTGGCTGAGTCAGTGTGAGAGGTAAACAGTTTCTGGGCAGCATGTGATTGGCTGAGTCAGTGTGAGCGGTAAACAGTTTCTGGGCAGCGTGTGATTGGCTGAGTCAGTGTGAGCGGTAAACAGTTTCTGGGCAGCGTGTGATTGGCTGAGTCAGTGTGAGTTGTCACTGAGCCGCACGGCGTAACTGAGGGAGGACCCCTGCATGCGAGCGGCCGTGAATCACTGTGGCAGCGGCAACACAATGGCCACTTCTGTTTAATGTGCCGTTCTGAGTGCCAGAGAGGTCCACTCTGAGCCTGGAGGCCTGGTGACCCTGCTTGGAATGCCATATTTCTTTATTCCTTTTATATGCATTTTCCGGCTCACTGATTTATTGTCCCATTCTCCCTGCCGTGTGGAGAGTCGCTCCGCCACGCTAAGACAAATTTTACAATCAGAAAGATCGTTACTGCTTAAATTCTTCATTAATCAAGGCTGACAGATTTATATTGCATGCCATTAACTGCACTGGTGCTTTCAAGCTCGGAGCCCTATGTGGTGGTGGTCTATTGGCTGTATTGTCTCCTACGGAAGGAGGGCACACCCCTCCCGTTGCATAATCCGCTGATCTGCCTCAGGGCCGGCAGTCTGCCTGCACCGGCTGCGCACGATGTGTCCGGAAAAATGACTGCGCAGCTCAGCTGGGGAACAGGGAAGGAAAAGAAGCAGCAGCCAAGCTGCACGCGCTTAGGAGCAGACATCTGCCTGTTCATGACTCATGAACTGATTGCTGTGGCTTTGCTGTGGGCATTGAATACCCCTGGACCACTTCTGGACCACAGCTTTGGGGGAAAAAAAGGCTTTTACAAAAAAAGGGGGATTAGCCCACCAATCCCCTTAAAACCCCTCAAATCTCCCCTGAGGCAAGTCGTGTCAGAAACAGTCACATTGCAGTGGTGTGAAAAGGGAAATGTGCATGCAGCCTCTCACCTCTGACAGAACAGAAATTTCCCATTTACACAGAAATGCACTGTGTGCAGAATCAGAGACAGGGAAGGGGTCAGGCCCTGTTTGAGAGAGCCATCTCAGGATCTGTTTCATTAGGGAATGACACTGTATATCACAAGCACTCATACAGTATGTGGGAAAAATAACCTCATCTTGCTGCCTCAAAGTTCACAATGTTACAAGAGTCAATACTTGCTCAAGGGTGCATGTGACCTGTTGGGACAAAAGGCTTACATATGCATCTTACACCACAGGCCCCATGGGGACAACCTTGTCCTGCCTTCCGGGTTCCTCCAGTGAGGATCAGTCTGATCCGTCAGTTCTTTGTGAATCTAGTGCACAGGGTCAGGATTGGCCTGATCAGGATCAGGAAGGGCGAGTTTTGGCCCAAAATACTAGCTGAGCGGTAGCTGTGGTTTCAGCTTGGAATAAAATGGTTAAAATTAGAGAAGCAAGGAAAACCAACTTGTCCATTACTCATTTCTTTTTTTGGGTGGTCTCATTGGAGAAAATGTGGTCCCCCCACACAGCAAGGTTCCACCGTGTTGGCTCATGTTCGGGTGACTCCGCCCGGCTTCCCCAGCTCTCTGTGTGCACAAGCGCTCCTCACACTCATGCTCGATGAGCTGACTCCAAGCACCAGACAAACTGACTGTCTGGATTGCCCATCCTAAAATAACAGCCTGAGACCCATTCATGTTGTGCCCAGGACAGTGTTGAATATGTGTGTGGAGTGTGAACAGGAAGTATGTATGCACTGCAGATGTGTTTACAGAGAGTGTGTCTGGTCTGCTACTGTAACCCCTGATGAGTAAGGTGATTCAGTTACATTTACTGTCTGTCCACCTTCTCTCCAAACTGTGAAATCATGAGTATTTTCGATACCGTAAACCACAGACATTAAATGTTTATAACATTTACATCTCCAAGCTGCCCATTGGAAAGCACATATTATGGCCACTCCCCTGGAGCATGTGCCCCTGTTTGTGCTGAAAAAAGGGTGAGAAATATGGCACTAATGCTGTCCTGTCTTTCACACATCTGCTGAGCTGTTCTGCTGCAGTGTCTTTACCTCTGCTCCGGAGTTTCTGTATGAGCTGTAGAAGGCATATTTGAGGACACTGGGGTCTAGTCAATTGTAATGAGTCGAATGTCATATGCAATGCCCCACAGGGAAGCCAACCTATCTCCACATGGGACAGGAGGTGAATGGGGTGGACATGAGGGCCGAGGTGGGTCTGCTGACCCGAAACATCCTCATTCGGGGGGAGATGGAGCCCCAGTGCTATGCCAGTGAGGCCTGCAAATTCTTCGACTTTGACACCTTTGGAGGACACATAAAGGTACTGCACGAGACCCCCCATGGTCACACACTGGAGGCACTGTCTGTTGCCTCACAGTGACATCACATTTTGTAGTCACTTCAGAGTCAATGTAAGGGTTACTATCTGCAGAGTCACAGTTGAGTAGACTCAATGACGAGCCTTGTTCTGCCATTACAAATCGAACCGTTTCAGTGCCATAGTTTTTCAATGAGCATTTTGTTTGCTGGATAAGTGTGTAAAAATCACAAGGTGACTATTTAGGAGACTCTGGTGTAACATTATTTTCAAAGCCTAGATGGGCCCTGTAGCCTAGAAATTGCAAGTTTGGGTCTGGGCTTTAACTGGCTGTAACCAGTCCACAGTAGCAGGACACAGTTGGCTTCATCCCACCATGGTTTGAATCAGCCATGGATTCTTGGATTGCCTCTGCATTGACCCACAGGCTCCCTGTCAGTAAGAGAGTTACTCTCTTTTAATGGGCTCCTGCTCTAGTTCTAGGAGAGATGCAATAGTGTTGGTCGAGGGTGTCAGAGATATGGGATTCACAACCACAGCAGTGATTCAAAACTTGTGCTTTGAATCAATCAGCAGTTATGTTCAGGGGAGTGTCCTGTTTTCTAGATGTCTGGTTAGAATTTCTCTACTCCGATTAAATCTGATGGGGCACTATGAAACATGATCATTGTTTTAGACATATTTTTTATCCTGCCAAAATATTTTCACCGGTTTAACAGAAGACAGATGTTGACTGTAGGCTCAGGAATTGTAAACAACAAAATCTCAGCGCTAACAACCTTTACACTTCAAAGTATTTAAAAATAAGTACCGGGAATACCAATAATGAAATGGCAGAATAACCTTGTTTTGATCATTTAAAGTGGTCACTTCCTCTTGCATTTGCTGTTACTTACTGACAAATAGTTTGGCTACACCCCCAAGGGGAGAAGAACTGGAATGAAATTTTATCCAGGCTATGCTTATGATTAATATGAATTCTTATGACCACAATGTTCTCAATCCAATTAAATTACAGTGCTGTGTACTTAATCGATGTTGAAACATATGCTACTTCGTAAAATCTGTCAGCTTGAAAACCACAGAAAATACAGGCAACCAGCAGAATCTCATAGGTTATACTAATCACATAATGTAATTGCATTTGAATACACAATTTCAGCAGTATTGTGGTACAGCAGATAGCATATGTTTTGCATGTGTTTCAGCTGTGTTGCAGTAAAAATGCTCCATGTGTGCTTCAGCTGGGATGTTACAGATATATGCTTCACATGTGTTGCTATAGTTAGCATGTTTGTTGAGGTAGACCACAATTTGATTGCTTAGTGTCAGCGTCACACAGAGTATTTGTTTGTGTTCTAGGTGGAGCGAGGGTTTAAGGCAGTGCACCTGCAGGGGGCAGAGTTGTTGCACATGGGACAGCAGTCTATGGGGCACTACCCCGTGCACTTCCACATGAACGGTGATGTGGATCAGAGAGGGGGCTATGACCCCCCCACCTATGTGCGGGACCTATCCATCCACCACACCTTCTCTCGCTGTGTGACGATTCATTCTTCAAATGGCCTGCTGGTGAGTACACACCCAGACACCTGCCTGCTAGCTCTGGGAGAGGAGACTTCCACCGACCGCTTAATGGCCAGAGCTACAGTGAGCTGTCAATCACTGGTACATTTCAGTCAATTAAATACAATGTTTAGACCAGTGAGCATATGACAGGGTGGCAGGTGCAGGTAATTGGAGACTTCATTTGTGCTAAAACTGACCCGGGTTCGCATGTGTCCCGCCCAGGTGAAGGACGTGGTGGGGTACGATGCTCTCGGTCACTGCTTCTTCCTGGAAGATGGTCCTGAGGAGAGGAACACATTTGACCACTGCCTGGGCCTGCTGGTGAAAGCTGGCACACTGCTACCCTCTGACAGGGACAGCAAGATGTGCCAGGACATCACCAGTGGTGCCTACCCAGGCTACGTGGCAAACCCCAGGCAGGACTGCAGGTGACACTCCCCCCCCCCCTTCTCCAGTCGTTCTCTCCACTCACACACCCCCCCCCCCCCCCTTCCTGTCATTGCAAACCTCTCCATTATAACCCCTATCTGAAATACCACACTTCGGACACAAATTTTAATATGACAGGCAGATTATTAATGTTGGCAGCAGTAGAGAGAGAGAGATGTCATTGGGCTTGCTCAATCTGTGCCTGACCTGAGAAAACCATCCTAATGGCAGACTTTGCAGTGTTAGCCTGTCAAGATACTGAATAATATTAGCAGTGGCATGCACCAGATTTTATCCCACAGTAATTTTCCACTGGACAATGTGGTCAATCATAATGTGAAGACATTCATAATCTGAAGACATTACATTTAGTAAATATCATGTTTGGGAACCATGGGGATTGTTAGCATTAGCTATACACATTTGTATTAAATTGAGACAGTTCTTTTAATTGTGTGAAGTGGTGGGATGCAGGATGCCCCAAGACAGTGTGGGTCCCTTTCACGTTCCTCTGATCAGGACTATTTGTGCTGTTTGGAACAGTGGGCATTGTGGTCCAGTTATGAAACTTCTACTGCTGCTCAATATGCATCTTTTTCTGAGGGGCTTTTCAGTTTGGTCTCCTTTTGTATTTAATTATTGCATAATTATGCTTGGTTCTTATGTAATGTCTTATTGTTCTTTGTTCCTGTGGTTTTAATATCTTTAAGATCGCCATCTCGTTGTTGGGTTTTTCAAGCCCTGTGGTATTCTGCTGCACTGTCTCTGTTCCTGCACCATAAATGTGTGATTATGCTGCACCGCATGAACAGCACATTAACACTGAACCCATAACCCACACAAAGACGGATGTGTCGCATTCTCACAAAGCAGCGGGTAATTCTGGGATTACATTCACTAACTGAAAGGGCCCTACAGCTGTGAAAAGAAGTCCGTTCCAGCCCTCTGACAGATATTCTACCATCACATGACTTAATTAAGTACTGCTGTGGTCCAAATATAACCCCCTGCTACATTAACTGAGTAGCAAACAATAAAGCATGAAATAGCACAGATGTGTCCAGCCACGTGACAGATGAAATTGACTATGAATAGGGGCCTAATGAGTGATGTTAGCAGTTGTACTGTGCAGAGTGAAGAAGAAAGACTGTGAGAAAGGAAAGTGAACAGAAAAACCAAAAAGCTTAAACCTTCTTACACTTGCTAAGTGATTTCTATAACAACACAACCCACAAGAAAGAAGTTTGGACACAAAGCCACCAAGCTAAACTGAAACATAAATTGAACCAGAAAACAGAGACAGTGTAAACCTTAACTCTGGCTCTTTTCGAAAAGCAGCTGCTACACCTGAGCGACATGTAAAAAATAAAATGTACAGTAGCACACCTGCTACCAATCCCCTGCTGCAGTTCAAACCTGCAGCTAATTAAATCACAAACCTGTCAGCCTGCAGCAACATCGCCCAACTCTCTGTGTACCCTACTCAGCTGTGTCTGTGTCCCAGCATCCCCCACCACTCAAACACCCTCTCACACATATTCACGCATGTCCTTCTCTCTCTCTTTCTCTCTCTCTCTCTCACACACACACACACACACACACGGTTTCTCTCACAATCTCGTTCTTTCTGTCTTTCTCTCTCATACACACACACATATGCACAGTCTCTCTCACTGTCTCTCTTTCTCTCTCTCTCTCTCTCTCTCACACACACACACGGTCTCTCACAGCCTCTCTCTCTCACACATACTCTCTCTCTCACAGTCTCTTTCTCTCTCTCACCCACGCACACATGCATACTCAGGCACAGAGAGAGACACATTTAGAGTGCTATCTAAAGTGCATGCTAGCTGAGGAAGGAGAGGTATACTCATTCAGACTACTTGGTGTTCCCAACAGTGCCACGTCTACATTTTGGATGGCCAATCCCAATAACAATCTCATCGACTGCGCGGCAGCGGGCTCAGAGGTGAGGTCCGCCTGCCCCCCATTGCCCCCATACCTCTCAGGGGAGAGCAGAGAGCAGATGTGCTGAGTCTCTTTGTTGAGCACCTCAGAGCCTGATTAATGAGGCCCAGACTCCACACTGAGCAGGCAGAAAACATTACGGTCCCACAGCCAAGAGCCGTTACTGCAATGTTATTTATTATGTTTTCTTATTATTATTAGTGTGTGCATACTTGAGTGTTTGTGTGCGTGGGTCTGTGTTTGTGTCTGTATGTGCATACATGTTGGAGTGTATGTTCTTGAGTATGTGAGTATGTGTATCCGAATCAATGTGCTTGTGCATGTGTGTGTGTGTGTGTGTGTGTGTATCTGCATGCGTGTGTATTAGTGTGTATGTGTGTATGTGTGTGTGTATGTAAGTGTGGGAGTGTGCGAGTGCATCAGTGTGCTTGTGCACATGTGCTCACAGTGGGCTCTTCTGCAGGAGACGGGGTTCTGGTTCGTTTTCCATCATGTTCCTACCGGGCCTTCGGAGGGCATGTACTCGCCCGGCCGGACAGAGCACACCCCCATGGGCCACTTTCGCAACAACCGCGCCCACTCCAACTACAGGGTGAGACCACTGGCTGCAGCCATCACCGCCTAGCCACACCCCCCAAATGGGCCACGCCCTCGATACAAGCTCCCTGAGGCCTATGTGAGCGTCCATCTCTCCATTGGCTGTTATCCACCTGTTACCTGCTGAAACCTGAAATATATTTATTCTCCACAAATTTCCACATTTTTCCCTGTTAATAAGCATACTGTCTGGGCAGCATGGAGACCACAGGGAGAGAGCTACATGGAATGACCTTGGGTTTGAATTGCAGGCATTTCTATTGATGCCAGAGTGTGAGAGCTCTTATAGCAAAGCTGCATCCGTGCTGGTCTGATAAAACAAGGCCACAGGGATCACAGCTGGACCTTAAAAATTGCAGCGGTTTCAGTGAACTGAAGATGTGGAAAGTGTCAGCTTTAGGTGTTTCTTAGTAGCCTTGTTTCCTTGGTTTCAGGCTGGAATGATCCTTGACCAGGGAGTGAAGACCACAGAGGCCAGTGTTCGGGACAAGAGGCCCTTTCTGTCCCTCATCGGGGCCAGGTGAGCTCAACCTGCAGGGCGCACCTGAAGCCCCTGTGTTACCTGCACTACCACACCCACAGCACATGCTAAATGTGGAGTTACAGGTAGATGAAGCATCCTCTCTCTCGGTTTGGGACAGGTACGGCCCGCACCAGGATGCAGACCCCCTCAAACCCAGGGTCCCAGCGCTCGTGCACCACTTGGTGGCATACAAGAACCAGGACCATGGGGCTTGGCTGCGGGGTGGGGACGTGTGGCTGGATGACTGCCAGTGAGTAGAGCATTGCAGTCACATTGCCCTGGTCTGTACATTGCATCAGAATGAAGGTGCTCTTTATATTAATGCATGTCTGGTGTTTTAGGGTAATGTAATATAGGAAATGATACTCTACTCCTCCTACCCTACTGTCCTTCTATAAAATCCTGTGGGGTTCATCATGTTGAAATGATCTGTCCAGTTTTTGCTTGTGTTGAACACAGTATTTCTCTCTCTCAGGTTTGCTGATAATGGCATTGGCCTGACTCTCGCTAGGTAAGAGGATTAATCCTGTTTCTGCTCTTTGGGCCAAAAGCATATTATCCTCATACTCTAGCAGCATGGTGTGTTGTGGAAATTCATGGTGAAGCTGTAATTGGATGCTGTGTATTAGGGAGGTTTGGATACAGAGCTGTACTGCATACTGATTTACACTGATCCTAACTAAGCTTTGAGTGCCCTGAAAGGCATGACTTTCCGATACATTATTATTATTATTATTATTATTATTATTATTCTGAATGGTATGGTGGGAGCAGAAGGGGTCTAGTGGGTCAGTGCTGATGCTGACCCATGTGTGGTTGCTCTGAGTGTGACGGCGCCCCCTGCTTGCAGTGGAGGGACATTCCCTGATGACGATGGCTCAAGGCAGGAGGTGAAGAACTCTCTGTTTGTGGGGGAGAGTGAAAACCGAGGGATGGTCGACCCGGATCACATGACCTGGGGGCCTGGCGGACCCGACCTGAGTGGCAGGACCCTGCCCAGGGGCCTGTGAGTGACGCTGTCAATCATGACCTGACACACATTGCCCCACACGCTTAACCACACACCTCATGCCATCTATAATCCTACCGCATTGTCCATAGGGGCGGCAGTGTAGTATAATGTAAGGTCAGGAACGGGTCTTGTAACCTAGAGGTCACAGGTTTCGATTCCTGGGTAGAAAACTGCCGTTGAATGTGTCTCAGAATGCTCTATAGTTCTTTGTCAAGGGAATGATCCCCCTTTCCCCCTCCCCCTTTCAGTAATTTCCCGATTCGAGGCATGCAGATCTACGACGGCCCCATTAACGTCCAGAACTGCACGTTCCGCAAATTTGTGGCTCTTGATGGACGGCACACTAGCGCCTTCGGCTTCCGCCTGAACAACTCTTGGCAGAGCTGCCCCAACAACAACGTCACCGACATCACCTTCGAAGAAGTGCCCGTGAGTCAAGGCAGCCAATTTCGAATCCAACTGCTTTATGCTTTTAACCCTTCGCCAGCTGCCAAGCTGGTGATGGTAAAACTGCCAATTAACTCCAGTGCTTAGTAGCTTAGTGGTAGGTAGGATAGATAGACAGATAGATAGACAGACAGACAGATAGATATTTGTCAGTTGTACATAGAACTTTGCTGTGTATCACCGGCTCGATCTCCACAGTATTCACAATTTAAAAAAAACATTTAACTACAAACAATATTACCAAAAGCAAAGAGGTACATAGTCATAACCTCTCATTCAGCCCTGTCCTAATCAGGTATCATCCAGGCTATATATTTAGTCTGCACAATTATGATTTTAAACGTATGGCAGTCAATAAAAAGCAGAATGTAAGTAAAAAGGTTGTGGTTCTAATACTCCTGTTAGTGTGTAAGTGCAAAACCACTTCTAGAGTACATTATGTGTTTGGTAACCTGCTCTGTATGAAGCAGCAGTACCATGGGGGGATGCTAATCCCACCTCTTTTCTGGGTGCAGATTACCTCGCGGGTGTTTTTTGGGGAGCCGGGGCCCTGGTTTAGCCAGATGCAGATGGACGGCGATAAGACCACCATCTTCCACGACGTGGACGGGTCAGTGAGCGAGTACCCCGGTGCCTTCCTGGTCAAGGAAGACAACTGGCTGCTCCGCCACCCGGACTGCGTGGACGTGCCCGACTGGCGGGCGGCCATCTGCAGCGGGCATTACGCCCAGGTGAGCCCCTGCCGTCGTCACGGAGACTTAATTCTCCTGCGGAAATGGGAACAGCCCCAGGTTGATCTCTTTTTTTGGTGGCTCCGCAGATTTACATTCAGACGCGAGAGCCTGCTAATCTCAACATGAGGATAGTGAAGGATGAGTATCCGCAGTACCCGCTGGACCTGCAGGGGGCGCTGGGCAAGAGGAATCATTATCAGCAGTTCCAGCCAGTGGTGATGCTGGCAAAGAGCTACACTGTGCACTGGGACCAACCTGCACCTGCAGAGGTGGTCATATGGCTCATCAACTTCAACAGGTCAGCATGTGTGGCCACACACACACACACACACACTCACACACTCTCTTTCTCTTTCTCTCTCTCTCTCACACACACACACACATGCACATACACCCACACACACCAAATGACAATGCATGCAATGCTCACATCTTGTCAGTTTTAATGTGTTCAATCCTCTCACATTGGCTTTGTTCATCTCTAATTAACATTCAGGCTGACAGTTGAATTTCCTGTGTGTTCATTGGCCCCTGTTCTCTTCCCTGGTTTACACACTGATGCCGTCTATTGTTCACAAACCATATACATGAATGTTTATTCACAGGCCTAAAAGGTCTCTTCAGTCACTCTAAATTTCTTTTTTTTAAATTCTTGCTGTGGCTCCTTTCCCATGAAGGAAGGACTGGATCACTGTAGGGATCTGCTACCCCAAAGGGACAACCTTCACCATCATCTCAGACATCCACAACCGGATCACCAAGCAGACCAAGAAGACTGGAGTCTTCTACAGTACCGATGAGAGGGAGAAGGTGGAGCATGCGCAGCTGCCCAGAGGATACTACTACTGGGACGAGGAGACTGGGTATGAGGCTCTGAGACCGACTGGCTGTCTGGGGAAATGGAGCATGATGGATGAAGTGTACTGAACTGATTGCTGATGCTGAACTGTAGTGCATGATAGAAGAATAAGGTCATAAAGTTCTATAAAGTTCATGGGATCATCAGGGCTGGTTGCTGCGGGAAATACGTCATATTAAAAACCAGAAATTAAATAAGAAGATATGCAACAATATACATTAGTCATAAAATTGCAATGTTTATATTAGAGACCTGTTTAAGTTTAAGGTGTGGGAGAGGTGCTTTTGTGTCGCTCATTTGAGGATATCAAAGGCCATAATGAACTGCTGTCAGCACTGAAGCAGATTGGAAACCTCCCGTACTGTATGTTCCACAGGACTGGGAGTCTAACTCTGGACTGAAGCCTCTCTCATTGTCCTGTGTATCTCAAGTCATGTGATGAAGTGCATCTTTTGTCTCAACCTCTCGTGGACAACATATACTGTATGAGCACAGTTTATCACGTGGCTCATTCTCTACCTCAAGGCTGTGCACACAGAGTTTGCACTTTGTCCAAGTATATTTTGTGTAATATGTCCCCCTCTCTCTCTCCCTTCTTAGGCTCCTGTTTGTGAAAGTGCGTGCTCATGGCGACAGGGAGGAGTTTGCCTTCTGCTCTGTTAACGGCTGTGAGCGAGTGAAGATCAAAGCCCTGATCCCTCAGGGCAGCAGCCCGAGTGACTGCATGGCTGAGGCCTACCCCAAATACGCAGAGATGCCCATCGTGGATGTGCCCATGCCAAAAAAGCTGCCAGCCGCCCAAGTGGTATAGAATCCCCTCTCTGAATTCTCACCTTTTACACTATTGCTTGTAACATAGTAATACTATTGCTTGTGAAATAGTAATACAATATATTTTCTTTTGCCGAAAAATGTATCTAGAAGGTACAGACATATCTTTATGCACACATGCACACACACACGCACACACACATGTGAAAGGGTGGAATGTTCATACAGTGTGTCATAGGACCTCCATCATAGGCTCTCACAGGGAACTGTGTAACAGTGGTACTGTGTATTGGCATAGACCTGGGTTTAGGATTCTGCTTTATGCAGTTAGCCAGCAGGGGGAGCCAAAAGACCATAATTGCTACTGTAACGATTTAAATGTTCATCAAATGATGTTTCCTGTTTCCAACAGCGCACCACAGAGCACTTCCTGGAGGTTAAGCTGGAGTCCTACAACACACGTTTCTTCCACATCAAAGATGATTATGCTTATACAGAGGTAAATTGCTGTGTGTTTGAACCCAAATAAACACCCCAATACAAACTTTCTCTCCCTTTAATTATATTTACACCATTAGACCAGCCAGGTCAGGCCAAAAGCCTGAGTGACTACAGCCTTATACCGTGCTGATTTGTTTGCTTGTCCACAGTCAGTGCCTTAGAAGTGTCAACCACTAAATTGATCACGCTTCTTTGACCCAAATGGCCCAATGAAAACCAAAGTGATTATAATGTCCAAAAGCACATGCTTGTGCTAAGCAGTGGTTGTGGAAAAGCCAGAAGCACTGGCAGGATTTAGTTCAACTGGCATTCCTACCAGTTGAACTTCTACTCCCCTCTGTTCATTGGCCGCCCATTTAAGATGCATTTTCATTGGCTAGCTGTTGTGTTGTCAGGTGAATGGGCAGAAGACGTACCAAGCTGAGGATGGTGTACAGGTGACAGTGATTGACGGGCATTCGGGGCAGGTGCTGGATAGCCAGGTCTTTCGGAACTCCATCCTCCTGGGAATCCCAGCTCAGATCACCAGCTTCATCTCTGGCCTCAGAGACGAGTAAGACCCTCCCTCCCCTCTTACACTCCCCCCTCCCTTCCCCTGCCTTGCTGACACCAGTCAAAGAAACACAAGTCTTCATCCTGTCTGCCGGGTGTATATTCCTTCCATTTTCTGTGTGCTCTGAGATTACTTCCTTTTGTTTACATGGGGCCCAGAGGGTAACAAACATGGCACATTTTGATGAGGTCACCTCTGTCTGTGCATGCGCAGGTCCATCGTGTTGATGACCTCAAAAGGACGCCTTGTTACCCGTGGGCCATGGACTAAAATACTTGAGTATCTTGGAGCTGACAAAAGTGTCAAATTGAAAGGTATGACTGAACTTCTGACAGATTTTTTCATAAAGCCTATGCATTGCATAATCACACACAAACTGTGTTTTCAAAATAATTATGACATGATTTGCAGAGATATTGTCACACATGTCCATACTGCATTTAGGTCCAGGAAATGTGCTTATATTTGTAAATTCTCAATCTAGAAGCAGGTGAATATATTATTATCTGAATAATTCATAGTCAAAGCATTGACCCTGAACTGCTGGTTTATAACTTATAACTTAAGTTTACGTCACTTTGATAATTCATGTCCTTCTTTCAGTAACATTATTATTTTCAGTGATTTTCCTTTAGAGCAACATAATTTAATAAATTAAATTCATAAGCAATCCTAACTATTCTTAATTTGCTGATGAGTCTAGATGCAAGCTTTCAATTTTAAAGTCTGTGCCAGGCTAGCATGCTACCTGAATCTCTTATAAATAACTATTATTGGTGGAGGATACGTTACAAACCATAATACACTCAGTGCACATACAAGGAAGGGGAGAAGAAACATGATAACTACTTAAGTTTAGAGTTTATCCAGGTTAGGAGTTCCAAACAATTGTTCGTTGACTTCTTTCTGGATCTTGATGTCATTGAATTTGCTGAGGTACAAGGTGTCTGTGATATAGAAGTATCTGAAGACAGAGTACTTCTATATTAACAAACAGATAATATAAAATTATTTTTAAAAAATTATATTAACTTATTTTTCATAAAAACAAGCAAGACGTACTTCCAATCCTAAATTCAAACAGGAAGCGACTTTCTTTGTGTCATTTATCATTTATGCTTCATGGAAAGTAACCTTTGCTTCTGTTTACAGAGAAGCTGGTGTTCGTGGGATTCAAAGGAAGCTTCCAACCAGAGTGGGTACGGCTGGTGACCGATGAGGAGAGCGCTAAAATTCATCAGGTCCTGCCTCTCCCTGTGGTGAAGAAGATGAAGTTATGAGGGGCCGAATGTGGTCGGCCCCCAACCTGGCACTGTTGCCAAAGGAATTGTGGGATGCCCAGAACAGCCTGCTGAGTCTGAGAGAATCAAAACCTGCATCTGCGACTGCACCTGCACACCTGCGAGACCACGCGGACCGTAGTGATTAGAGTTTGTTGTGTTTGAACTGTGTTGTTCTTTGGGTATACTTGACGTCACTGGAAAGGTGAAGCATTCCCTGTCTGTATCTTGTCCTGTTGGTGTCCACTTCTAAGGCGTTCCAGAAGAGACTGGAATCATGAACGAACTTTGTGATTAAATAGCGTGGCGTTTGTCATGTAATCGCTTCATTGCTGAACCTGTGGGCCATATGTGGATGTTGTAAATGTAAAAGAAAGAAAATCTGAAGCCTTGTAATGCATTGCAGCGAGGGCCGTTTGACCCAGTGTCCAACATATTAACCTGGTTCCCTCAGAGAGAATTTATTCTGTTGGACTAACTACAGCTAATCCTGACTTGAATTGTGTATTTCAGGTTTGAATCAATAATGCAGTGCCCAATATTCTTTTTCAATTTGAAAAAAAGAAGTATGCGTTTGCCGAAATAGCAGGTCTTTTTTCGGATATTAGAGTTGTTAGTGTTTTCTATGTTGAACGTGTTTCTAAAATTCTTCAGATTGGTAACAGAGATATATTTTATACTTATTTATTGTAATGGCACAATCGAGCAAATCTAGAAGGGACATCTTTTGAGCATTCTGAGTATAATATTCTGCTGTGTTTCTGTCTTATCTGTAAAACAAACAAAAAGCTTTAAAAAAATGTACTATATTACAGACGTATGTAGTTCAGCGACAAATTCAAACTTTGTTTATGATCTCATGAAATATATGTGAAATAAACAAGACTGGGCATAAGGCACTCTTCAGCCCCGTTACTTCAGACTGAAAGACTGTTTACAATAAAATAAATAAAGCTCTTTATTCTCAGTTTTAATAATGCTATTATTTAGAGGTTTTTTATTATTATTATTTTTTACATTACTTGAAATGAGATGGAGTGGGAAGAGTCTTGACAAATATACAGTGATTACACATACAGTATGCAACTGACCACTGATTCTCATCCACATCGCATTTTATGTATTTATTTGCGCGCCTTCAGTAACAGGGTGATGTTGGTGCAATCATTTTGAGCACCTTATCCACACCTGGCACCGCTAGACTGTGAAATTGTCAATTGTCTCATCCAGACATTGAAGGAGGCCTGTGTGGATGTCATGTGGGTGCTGATCATACATCTTTTACGTACACTTGACTGGGTTTAGGATGGTGGAATTAAGGCACCAGTATAACTCATAATAAACAAATGACACGTTTAGAACAATAGACAAACAAAAAGACATGGTATTTTGAATTATTTTTACATATAATCTTATGTATTCTGCCATTTTCAATGAAGAAGGCATTTTGCCATTTTCCATGAAAACATATTATTGATCATAAAACTGTTAAAACACACTATAATTCATTTATTTCACTACAGGCATATTATAAACATGCTTATCTATCCATCAGTACCAAAAAAAGGCTTTTTGGAAACGGTGCCACTTTTGACCCATTTTTGACATAAGACTATAGTCTTATGTATTTTGCCATTTTCCATGAAAACACATTATTGATCATAAAACTGTTAAAACACATTATAATTAATTCATTTCACCACAGGTATATTATAAACATGATTTCCAATCCATCAGTACCAAAAAAAAGGCTTTTTGGAAACGGTGCCACTTTTGACCCATTTTTGACATAAGACTATAGTCTTATGTATTTTGCCATTTTCCATGAAAACACATTATTGATCATAAAACTGTTAAAACACAATATAATTCATTTATTTCACCACAGGTATATTATAAACATGATTTCCAATCCATCAGTACCAAAAAAAAGGCTTTTTGGAAACGGTGCCACTTTTGACCCATTTTTGACATAAGACTATAGTCTTATGTATTTTGCCATTTTCCATGAAAACACATTATTGATCATAAAACTGTTAAAACAAACTATAATTCATTTATTTCACTACAGGCATATTATAAACTGGCTTATCTATCCATCAGTACCAAAAAAAGGCTTTTTGGAAACGGTGCCACTTTTGACCCATTTTTGACATAAGACTATATAGTCTTATGTATTGTGCCATTTTCCATGAAAACACATTATTGATCATAAAACTGTTAAAACACATTATAATTAAATCATTTCACCACAGGTATATTATAAACATGATTTCCAATCCATCAGTACCAAAAAAAAGGCTTTTTGGAAACGGTGCCACTTTTGACCCATTTTTGACATAAGACTATAGTCTTATGTATTTTGCCATTTTCCATGAAAACACATTATTGATCATAAAACTGTTAAAACACACTATAAATCATTTATTTCACTACAGGTATATTATAAACATGCTTATCTATCCATCAGTACCAAAAAAAAAGCTTTTTGGAAACGGTGCCACTTTTGACCCATTTTTGACATAAGACTATAGTCTTATGTATTGCGCCATTTTCCATGAAAACATATTATTGATCATAAAACTGTTAAAACACACTATAATTCATTTATTTCACTACAGGCATATTATAAACATGCTTATCTATCCATCAGTACCAAAAAAAGGCTTTTTGGAAACGGTGCCACTTTTGACCCATTTTTGACATAAGACTATAGTCTTATGTATTGCGCCATTTTCCATGAAAACACATTATTGATCATAAAACTGTTAAAACACATTATAATTAATTCATTTCACCACAGGTATATTATAAACATGCTTATCTATCCATCAGTACCAAAAAAAGGCTTTTTGGAAACGGTGCCACTTTTGACCCATTTTTGACATAAGACTATAGTCTTATGTATTTTGCCATTTTCCATGAAAACATATTATTGATCATAAAACTGTTAAAACACACTATAAATCATTTATTTCACTACAGGTATATTATAAACATGCTTATCTATCCATCAGTACCAAAAAAAAAGCTTTTTGGAAACGGTGCCACTTTTGACCCATTTTTGACATAAGACTATAGTCTTATGTATTTTGCCATTTTCCATGAAAACATATTATTGATCATAAAACTGTTAAAACACACTATAATTCATTTATTTCACTACAGGCATATTATAAACATGCTTATCTATCCATCAGTACCAAAAAAAGGCTTTTTGGAAACAGTGCCACTTTTGACCCATTTTTGACATAAGACTATAGTCTTATGTATTGTGCCATTTTCCATGAAAACACATTATTGATCATAAAACTGTTAAAACACATTATAATTAATTCATTTCACCACAGGTATATTATAAACATGATTTCCAATCCATCAGTACCAAAAAAAAGGCTTTTTGGAAACGGTGCCACTTTTGACCCATTTTTGACATAAGACTATAGTCTTATGTATTTTGCCATTTTCCATGAAAACATATTATTGATCATAAAACTGTTAAAACACACTATAAATCATTTATTTCACTACAGGTATATTATAAACATGCTTATCTATCCATCAGTACCAAAAAAAAAAGCTTTTTGGAAACGGTGCCACTTTTGACCCATTTTTGACATAAGACTATAGTCTTATGTATTTTGCCATTTTCCATGAAAACATATTATTGATCATAAAACTGTTAAAACACACTATAATTCATTTATTTCACTACAGGCATATTATAAACATGCTTATCTATCCATCAGTACCAAAAAAAGGCTTTTTGGAAACAGTGCCACTTTTGACCCATTTTTGACATAAGACTATAGTCTTATGTATTGTGCCATTTTCCATGAAAACACATTATTGATCATAAAACTGTTAAAACACATTATAATTAATTCATTTCACCACAGGTATATTATAAACATGATTTCCAATCCATCAGTACCAAAAAAAAGGCTTTTTGGAAACGGTGCCACTTTTGACCCATTTTTGACATAAGACTATAGTCTTATGTATTGCGCCATTTTCCATGAAAACATATTATTGATCATAAAACTGTTAAAACACACTATAATTCATTTATTTCACTACAGGCATATTATAAACATGATTATCTATCCATCAGTACCAAAAAAAGGCTTTTTGGAAACAGTGCCACTTTTGACCCATTTTTGACATAAGACTATAGTCTTATGTATTGCGCCATTTTCCATGAAAACACATTATTAATCATAAAACTGTTAAAACACACTATAATTCATTTATTTCACTACAGGTATATTATAAACATGATTTCCAATCCATCAGACTATAGTCTTATGTATTTTGCCATTTTCCATGAAAACACATTATTGATCATAAAACTGTTAAAACACACTATAAATCATTTATTTCACTACAGGTATATTATAAACATGCTTATCTATCCATCAGTACCAAAAAAAAAGCTTTTTGGAAACGGTGCCACTTTTGACCCATTTTTGACATAAGACTATAGTCTTATGTATTGCGCCATTTTCCATGAAAACATATTATTGATCATAAAACTGTTAAAACACACTATAATTCATTTATTTCACTACAGGCATATTATAAACATGCTTATCTATCCATCAGTACCAAAAAAAGGCTTTTTGGAAACGGTGCCACTTTTGACCCATTTTTGACATAAGACTATAGTCTTATGTATTCCGCCATTTTCCATGAAAACATATTATTGATCATAAAACTGTTAAAACACACTATAATTCATTTATATCACTACAGGCATATTATAAACATACTCATCTATCCATTAGTACCAAAAAAAGGCTTTTTGGAAACAGTGCCACTTTTGACCCATTTTTGACATAAGACTATAGTCTTATGTATTGTGCCATTTTCCATGAAAACACATTATTGATCATAAAACTGTTAAAACACATTATAATTAATTCATTTCACCACAGGTATATTATAAACATGCTTATCTATCCATCAGTACCAAAAAAAGGCTTTTTGGAAACGGTGCCACTTTTGACCCATTTTTGACATAAGACTATAGTCTTATGTATTGCGCCATTTTCCATGAAAACATATTATTGATCATAAAACTGTTAAAACACACTATAATTCATTTATTTCACTACAGGCATATTATAAACATGCTTATCTATCCATCAGTACCAAAAAAAAAGCTTTTTGGAAACGGTGCCACTTTTGACCCATTTTTCACATAAGACTATAGTCTTATGTATTTTGCCATTTTCCATGAAAACATATTATTGATCATAAAACTGTTAAAGCACACTATAATTCATTTATTTCACTAAAGGCATATTATAAACATGCTTATCTATCCATCAGTACCAAAAAAAGGCTTTTTGGAAACAGTGCCACTTTTGACCCATTTTTGACATAAGACTATAGTCTTATGTATTGTGCCATTTTCCATGAAAACACATTATTGATCATAAAACTGTTAAAACACATTATAATTAATTCATTTCACCACAGGTATATTATAAACATGATTTCCAATCCATCAGTACCAAAAAAAAGGCTTTTTGGAAACGGTGCCACTTTTGACCCATTTTTGACATAAGACTATAGTCTTATGTATTTTGCCATTTTCCATGAAAACACATTATTGATCATAAAACTGTTAAAACACACTATAATTCATTTATTTCACTACAGGCATATTATAAACATGCTTATCTATCCATCAGTACCAAAAAAAGGCTTTTTGGAAACAGTGCCACTTTTGACCCATTTTTGACATAAGACTATAGTCTTATGTATTGTGCCATTTTCCATGAAAACACATTATTGATCATAAAACTGTTAAAACACATTATAATTAATTCATTTCACCACAGGTATATTATAAACATGATTTCCAATCCATCAGTACCAAAAAAAGGCTTTTTGGAAACGGTGCCACTTTTGACCCATTTTTGACATAAGACTATAGTCTTATGTATTTTGCCATTTTCCATGAAAACATATTATTGATCATAAAACTGTTAAAACACACTATAATTCATTTATTTCACTACAGGCATATTATAAACATGCTTATCTATCCATCAGTACCAAAAAAAGCCTTTTGGAAACAGTGCCACTTTTGACCCATTTTTGACATAAGACTATAGTCTTATGTATTGTGCCATTTTCCATGAAAACACATTATTGATCATAAAACTGTTAAAACACATTATAATTAATTCATTTCACCACAGGTATATTATAAACATGATTTCCAATCCATCAGTACCAAAAAAAAGGCTTTTTGGAAACGGTGCCACTTTTGACCCATTTTTGACATAAGACTATAGTCTTATGTATTGCGCCATTTTCCATGAAAACATATTATTGATCATAAAACTGTTAAAACACACTATAATTCATTTATTTCACTACAGGCATATTATAAACATGATTATCTATCCATCAGTACCAAAAAAAGGCTTTTTGGAAACAGTGCCACTTTTGACCCATTTTTGACATAAGACTATAGTCTTATGTATTGCGCCATTTTCCATGAAAACACATTATTAATCATAAAACTGTTAAAACACACTATAATTCATTTATTTCACTACAGGTATATTATAAACATGATTTCCAATCCATCAGACTATAGTCTTATGTATTTTGCCATTTTCCATGAAAACACATTATTGATCATAAAACTGTTAAAACACACTATAAATCATTTATTTCACTACAGGTATATTATAAACATGCTTATCTATCCATCAGTACCAAAAAAAAAGCTTTTTGGAAACGGTGCCACTTTTGACCCATTTTTGACATAAGACTATAGTCTTATGTATTTTGCCATTTTCCATGAAAACATATTATTGATCATAAAACTGTTAAAACACACTATAATTCATTTATTTCACTACAGGCATATTATAAACATGCTTATCTATCCATCAGTACCAAAAAAAGGCTTTTTGGAAACAGTGCCACTTTTGACCCATTTTTGACATAAGACTATAGTCTTATGTATTGTGCCATTTTCCATGAAAACACATTATTGATCATAAAACTGTTAAAACACATTATAATTAATTCATTTCACCACAGGTATATTATAAACATGATTTCCAATCCATCAGTACCAAAAAAAAGGCTTTTTGGAAACGGTGCCACTTTTGACCCATTTTTGACATAAGACTATAGTCTTATGTATTGCGCCATTTTCCATGAAAACATATTATTGATCATAAAACTGTTAAAACACACTATAATTCATTTATTTCACTACAGGCATATTATAAACATGATTATCTATCCATCAGTACCAAAAAAAGGCTTTTTGGAAACAGTGCCACTTTTGACCCATTTTTGACATAAGACTATAGTCTTATGTATTGCGCCATTTTCCATGAAAACACATTATTAATCATAAAACTGTTAAAACACACTATAATTCATTTATTTCACTACAGGTATATTATAAACATGATTTCCAATCCATCAGACTATAGTCTTATGTATTTTGCCATTTTCCATGAAAACACATTATTGATCATAAAACTGTTAAAACACACTATAAATCATTTATTTCACTACAGGTATATTATAAACATGCTTATCTATCCATCAGTACCAAAAAAAAAAGCTTTTTGGAAACGGTGCCACTTTTGACCCATTTTTGACATAAGACTATAGTCTTATGTATTTTGCCATTTTCCATGAAAACATATTATTGATCATAAAACTGTTAAAACACACTATAATTCATTTATTTCACTACAGGCATATTATAAACATGCTTATCTATCCATCAGTACCAAAAAAAGGCTTTTTGGAAACAGTGCCACTTTTGACCCATTTTTGACATAAGACTATATAGTCTTATGTATTGCGCCATTTTCCATGAAAACATATTATTGATCATAAAACTGTTAAAACACACTATAATTCATTTATTTCACTACAGGCATATTATAAACATGATTATCTATCCATCAGTACCAAAAAAAGGCTTTTTGGAAACAGTGCCACTTTTGACCCATTTTTGACATAAGACTATAGTCTTATGTATTGCGCCATTTTCCATGAAAACACATTATTAATCATAAAACTGTTAAAACACACTATAATTCATTTATTTCACTACAGGTATATTATAAACATGATTTCCAATCCATCAGACTATAGTCTTATGTATTTTGCCATTTTCCATGAAAACACATTATTGATCATAAAACTGTTAAAACACACTATAAATCATTTATTTCACTACAGGTATATTATAAACATGCTTATCTATCCATCAGTACCAAAAAAAAAAGCTTTTTGGAAACGGTGCCACTTTTGACCCATTTTTGACATAAGACTATAGTCTTATGTATTCCGCCATTTTCCATGAAAACATATTATTGATCATAAAACTGTTAAAACACACTATAATTCATTTATATCACTACAGGCATATTATAAACATACTCATCTATCCATTAGTACCAAAAAAAAGGCTTTTTGGAAACAGTGCCACTTTTGACCCATTTTTGACATAAGACTATAGTCTTATGTATTGTGCCATTTTCCATGAAAACACATTATTGATCATAAAACTGTTAAAACACATTATAATTAATTCATTTCACCACAGGTATATTATAAACATGATTTCCAATCCATCAGTACCAAAAAAAAGGCTTTTTGGAAACGGTGCCACTTTTGACCCATTTTTGACATAAGACTATAGTCTTATGTATTTTGCCATTTTCCATGAAAACACATTATTGATCATAAAACTGTTAAAACACACTATAATTCATTTATTTCACTACAGGCATATTATAAACATGCTTATCTATCCATCAGTACCAAAAAAAAGGCTTTTTGGAAACAGTGCCACTTTTGACCCATTTTTGACATAAGACTATAGTCTTATGTATTGTGCCATTTTCCATGAAAACACATTATTGATCATAAAACTGTTAAAACACATTATAATTAATTCATTTCACCACAGGTATATTATAAACATGATTTCCAATCCATCAGTACCAAAAAAAAAGGCTTTTTGGAAACGGTGCCACTTTTGACCCATTTTTGACATAAGACTATAGTCTTATGTATTTTGCCATTTTCCATGAAAACACATTATTGATCATAAAACTGTTAAAACACACTATAATTCATTAATTTCACTACAGGTATATTATAAACATGCTTATCTATCCATCAGTACCAAAAAAAGCCTTTTTGGAAACGGTGCCACTTTTGACCCATTTTTGACATAAGACTATAGTCTTATGTATTTTGCCATTTTCCATGAAAACACATTATTGATCATAAAACTGTTAAAACACACTATAATTCATTTATTTCACTACAGGCATATTATAAACATGCTTATCTTTCCATCAGTACCAAAAAAAGGCTTTTTGGAAACGGAGCCACTTTTGACCCATTTTTGACATAAGACTATAGTCTTATGTATTTTGCCATTTTCCATGAAAACACATTATTGATCATAAAACTGTTAAAACACACTATAATTCATTAATTTCACTACAGGTATATTATAAACATGATTTCCAATCCATCAGTACCAAAAAAAAGCCTTTTTGGAAACGGTGCCACTTTTGACCCATTTTTGACATAAGACTATAGTCTTATGTATTTTGCCATTTTCCACGAAAACACATTATTGATCATAAAACTGTTAAAACACATTATAATTAATTCATTTCACCACAGGTATATTATAAACATGATTTCCAATCCATCAGTACCAAAAAAAAGGCTTTTTGGAAACAGTGCCACTTTTGACCCATTTTTGACATAAGACTAATAGTCTTATGTATTTTGCCATTTTCCATGAAAACACATTATTGATCATAAAACTGTTAAAACACATTATAATTAATTCATTTCACCACAGGTATATTATAAACATGATTTCCAATCCATCAGTACCAAAAAAAAGGCTTTTTGGAAACAGTGCCACTTTTGACCCATTTTTGACATAAGACTATAGTCTTATGTATTGCGTCATTTTCCATGAAAACATATTATTGATCATAAAACTGTTAAAACACACTATAATTCATTTATTTCACTACAGGCATATTATAAACATGCTTATCTATCCATCAGTACCAAAAAAAGCCTTTTTGGAAACGGTGCCACTTTTGACCCATTTTTGACATAAGACTATAGTCTTATGTATTGTGCCATTTTCCATGAAAACACATTATTGATCATAAAACTGTTAAAACACATTATAATTAATTCATTTCACCACAGGTATATTATAAACATGATTTCCAATCCATCAGTACCAAAAAAAAGGCTTTTTGGAAACGGTGCCACTTTTGACTCATTTTTGACATAAGACTATAGTCTTATGTATTTTGCCATTTTCCATGAAAACACATTATTGATCATAAAACTGTTAAAACACACTATAATTCATTAATTTCACTACAGGGATATTATAAACATGCTTATCTATCCATCAGTACCAAAAAAAGCCTTTTTGGAAACGGTGCCACTTTTGACCCATTTTTGACATAAGACTATATAGTCTTATGTATTGTGCCATTTTCCATGAAAACACATTATTGATCATAAAACTGTTAAAACACACTATAAATCATTTATTCCACTACAGGTATATTATAAACATGCTTATCTATCCATCAGTACCAAAAAAAGGCTTTTTGGAAACGGTGCCACTTTTGACCCATTTTTGACATAAGACTATAGTCTTATGTATTGCGCCATTTTCCATGAAAACACATTATTGATCATAAAACTGTTAAAACACATTATAATTAATTCATTTCACCACAGGTATATTATAAACATGCTTATCTATCCATCAGTACCAAAAAAAGGCTTTTTGGAAACGGTGCCACTTTTGACCCATTTTTGACATAAGACTATAGTCTTATGTATTTTGCCATTTTCCATGAAAACATATTATTGATCATAAAACTGTTAAAACACACTATAAATCATTTATTTCACCACAGGTATATTATAAACATGCTTATCTATCCATCAGTACCAAAAAAAAGGCTTTTTGGAAACAGTGCCACTTTTGACCCATTTTTGACATAAGACTATAGTCTTATGTATTTTGCCATTTTCCATGAAAACATATTATTGATCATAAAACTGTTAAAACACACTATAATTCATTTATTTCACTACAGGCATATTATAAACATGCTTATCTATCCATCAGTACCAAAAAAAAGGCTTTTTGGAAACGGTGCCACTTTTGACCCATTTTTGACATAAGACTATAGTCTTATGTATTTTGCCATTTTCCATGAAAACACATTATTGATCATAAAACTGTTAAAACACATTATAATTAAATCATTTCACCACAGGTATATTATAAACATGATTTCCAATCCATCAGTACCAAAAAAAAGGCTTTTTGGAAACGGTGCCACTTTTGACCCATTTTTGACATAAGACTATAGTCTTATGTATTGTGCCATTTTCCATGAAAACACATTATTGATCATAAAACAGTTAAAACACATTATAATTAATTCATTTCACCACAGGTATATTATAAACATGATTTCCAATCCATCAGTACCAAAAAAAGGCTTTTTGGAAACGGTGCCACTTTTGAGCCATTTTTGACATAAGACTATAGTCTTATGTATTTTGCCATTTTCCATGAAAACACATTATTGATCATAAAACTGTTAAAACACACTATAATTCATTTATTTCACTACAGGCATATTATAAACATGCTTATCTATCCATCAGTACCAAAAAAAGGCTTTTTGGAAACAGTGCCACTTTTGACCCATTTTTGACATAAGACTATAGTCTTATGTATTGCGCCATTTTCCATGAAAACACATTATTGATCATAAAACTGTTAAAACACACTATAATTCATTAATTTCACTACAGGTATATTATAAACATGCTTATCTATCCATCAGTACCAAAAAAAGGCTCTTTGGAAACGGTGCTACTTTTGACCCATTTTTGACATAAGACTATAGTCTTATGTATTTTGCCATTTTCCATGAAAACACATTATTGATCATAAAACTGTTAAAACACATTACAATTCATTTATTTCACTACAGGTATATTATAAACATGATTATCTATCCATCAGTACCAAAAAAAGGCTTTTTGGAAACAGTGCCACTTTTGACCCATTTTTGACATAAGACTATAGTCTTATGTATTGCGCCATTTTCCATGAAAACACATTATTAATCATAAAACTGTTAAAACACACTATAATTCATTTATTTCACTACAGGTATATTATAAACATGATTTCCAATCCATCAGACTATAGTCTTATGTATTTTGCCATTTTCCATGAAAACACATTATTGATCATAAAACTGTTAAAACACACTATAATTAATTCATTTCACTACAGGCATATTATAAACATGCTTATCTATCCATCAGTACCAAAAAAAGGCTTTTTGGAAACGGTGCCTCTTTTGACCCATTTTTGACATTAGAATGTACTCGTATTAAAAACACACAAAACCATATAACAAAAGCTTACTATACATACCAATGTGGTGTTTGCTTATAAATGCTGTTTCTTTTCCATTAATTATTTTGCATAGAATTGCGCTCATACTCAAATACACACTGAAAAATAATGGATAACAAGCATGTCCTTATTTTTAGCTTTAAAATGTATTTTCCTCTCCTTTCCCGTTAAAATAAGAGTATCGTTACCACTGTTCTACTTTGCTTGTGAGTCCCACATTTGAAGTATTAACTGTCAGATATCGTTTTGAGTGCTCACATTTTTTACCTCGTGGTGGTTTTGCGAACAAAAATAGTTTGTGGAAATACAAAGAAAATATATTCAAATTTGTCTCTGCTGTTAAGATCTCTCGCGGCAGAAGCGTCAACTGAAACCAGTAACCACCAATCAGGCTTTGACATTAACACCCACCACTGGCCAAATGTGTGTAGAATTGTAGCAGTGGCCTGTAACTCGTTCACTCTCACTAGCCTCTTAGCAGGAGACCTTTCAGCAGCATTTTTGAAGAAAAAGTAAATATTATAGTTTACAATAAGCATCTGAAATAGTGCAGTCTATTCGTCATGATACTAAATGATACTACACCTCCCATGACCAGTGTGGGCACTGTATGCTCATCCCATTGGCCAGGCCCTTCACTCTCTCACTCTCACTTCTCCTCAGCGGGAGGTGAACTCAGCCGAAAACTGAATCTGAATACTGTGCCGTATACAAAAGTCTGCATACCTTTTCTTGTTGCAGCATCAAAGCGTTCATTTAGTGACACTGCACGACTGAATGACAATAAATGCAACTTGATAAATCTTTTAATTTTAATTATGTACCTGTGTATAATGTGTATAATTTTTTGCATGTATA